>NW_007726614.1:299536-314015 GCF_000696425.1 Galeopterus variegatus
CATTTGCAGCAACATGGATGAGCTTGGAGAAAATTATGTTAAGTGAAATAAGCCAGGCACTAAAAATAAATAAAGAAGAAAGAAATAAACAACAATCACAATAGTACTTTGAACTTACAGGAAGAGAGAACAGAACTGTGTTTACTACAGATGGGAAAGTGCAAGGTGGACAGGGGTTAGCAAGAAACTGGTTAATGGACCCAAAGAATGATTATGTTTTGAAACGGTGAATATGCTGATTATCCTGATTTGATCATCAGATATTATACACAAAGAATTGATAGTTAACTGTGTGCCCCACGAATATGTATAATCAATTATGTTTCAATAAAAAAGAAAGAAAAAGGGGAAAAGGAAATAAAATAGAAATAATAACTTAAAAAACACATTTCCTTAACTATATTTACTTATCTGGTTACTATTATTAAAGTAATATTTTACAAATGCAAATATACAAGAAGACAATTGCAGACAAATTTGAAGGTATTTGTCTTCTGCCTACCTGGCAGATTTTTTTTTTTTTCCTTTTTTTTGTCTTTTTTCGTGACCGGCAATGGATTGCAACCCTCAGNGCGGGAGCGCCGCCGAGCTCCCAAGCGGCGCACTGTAGCAGTGCGCCACCGGGCCGGCCCTACCTGGCAGATTTTTAAAAAATCAATTCTTACCTCTAATTCAATTATCCCTGTTATGGACTGAATTGTGTCCTCCCCCCAACTCATTTGTTGAAGCTCTAACCTCCCCCAATGTGACGGTATTTGAAAATAGGGCGTTTATGGAAGCTGTTAAAGGTTAAATTCCTCAGGGTAGGGCTCCGATCCAATAAAATAGTTTTCCTATAAAAAGACACTGGAGAACTCCCTCTCTCTCTCTCACTGCCATCGAAGACAGTGAGAAGTCGGCTGTTTGCACATCAGGAAGAGGGCCTTCACCAGAATCTGGCCACGCTGACACCCTGGTCTCAGACTTCGGCCTCCAAACGGTGAGAAAATTAATTTTTGTTGTTTAGGCTGCCCAGTCTATGGCATTTGTTTACGGCAGTCCAAGCTGATTAACACAGGCCCCTGTGTTTCTTTCTTTTTTTGTTGTTTGTTTTGCTTCTCTGCAACTTTATCAATGAAAATCTTCCCAGTGTGAACTCTCAGTAAATGCATATCTATTTATAAATTCTATACGTGTATTAATGTGCTGATGTATTGTATGTATCATAAAACATATTCCAAAAGAGAAATGAAAGATCTTACAATAAAGATAAAGTGGACATAATTAAAAAATTTGTTAATTACCCAGCTTCAAGCTATCTTTTTAAAATATCTCTTTGCACAGTATTACTACTGTTAAGGGGGTGGATATAAATTTGTACTGCTAAAAGTCTCCTGATAATTCTGAATGTTTTGGGTTAACTTTTTGCTAGATCCAATTAGACCATCGTCCTTTGCCTTGGGAAGGCTAATGAAGATTCCTCAGAAACCCTGCCCTTCCTCTTTTGGTCACTTGTACTTGCACTAAGTTTTATGTTTAATAAATACTTTGTTTACTAAATTCTTTTAATGCCAGCTGTCCATTTTGTGGGGTTTTACTTAGTTGAGACTTGATAATGTCCACAATTCTATTTGCTACTGCGGACTGTTTGACTCATGAGTTTTTGAGTTATGGTGGGTTTATCAGGATGTGACCTCCTTCGTAAGTTGGGGAGCATCTGTGTATGTAAGCTGGCCATACATATGACATCAATGACAGCATTTGTTGCTAGTGAGCAAAGGAGCAAAGATAACTTATTACCCTGTCCTGGTGTGGCCCTCACTCTGCACAATGTCCCATGTCTATATACATGTGATATGTGACAAATTGATATTGATATGAAAAGGGACACAAGTGCCAGTCACATATTAAGTATCATTCACGCCAAAATTCTCTCTTTTTTAGATGTAAAATGTATAATATATAAATAGAAAGTCTAAGGTTTCTTCTTTATCTGCCTTGGGAAGGCTAATGAAGATTCCTCAGAAACCCTGCCCTTCCTCTTTTGGTCACTTGTACTTGCACTAAGTTTTATGTTTAATAAATACTTTGTTTACTAAATTCTTTTAATGCCAGCTGTCCATTTTGTGGGGTTTTACTTAGTTGAGACTTGATAATGTCCACAATTCTATTTGCTACTGCGGACTGTTTGACTCATGAGTTTTTGAGTTATGGTGGGTTTATCAGGATGTGACCTCCTTCGTAAGTTGGGGAGCATCTGTGTATGTAAGCTGGCCATACATATGACATCAATGACAGCATTTGTTGCTAGTGAGCAAAGGAGCAAAGATAACTTATTACCCTGTCCTGGTGTGGCCCTCACTCTGCACAATGTCCCATGTCTATATACATGTGATATGTGACAAATTGATATTGATATGAAAAGGGACACAAGTGCCAGTCACATATTAAGTATCATTCACGCCAAAATTCTCTCTTTTTTAGATGTAAAATGTATAATATATAAATAGAAAGTCTAAGGTTTCTTCTTTATCTACTGTCTCATCTCACAGACCCCTTGGGCTATGAATCTACTTTGTACATCACTTCTGCACAGAAGGGTATGTGGGTGGACAATTCCCTGGAAACCACAGCTCTTCCTCACTCCAAATACAGAAAGAGAATCCCCTGGGTAGGGCTTGGGAACTATACTTTTATTTTTATTTTTATTTTTTAAATTAATTTTTTATTGGAACTTATTGATTATACATATTTATGGGGTACAAAGTAATATTTCTTTTTTTATTATTGATTACACATATTCATGGGCACAGAGCTGACCGTCAGCACCTGTGCCCAGGATGTGATGATCAGATCAATACTATCAGCGTGCTCCCACCCAACTTCTCCCCGACCCCCCTACCCACCCCCCTCAGCAACCCTAGGTCTGTTCTCTCCCTCTGCAAGTCCAATGAGCCACTGTGGTCTTTCTTTTCTTCCTTCTTTCTTTCTGAGCTCCCACTTATGAATGAAGACGTGGTATTTTTCCCTCTGTGCCTGGCTTATTTCACTTAGTATAATTTTCTCCAAGCTCATCCCTGTTACTGTGAATGGCAGAATTTCACTCTTTTTATGGTTGAGTAGTATTCCACGGGGCATATATAGCACATTTTCCGTACCCAGTAATCCATCAATGGACATTTATGTTGGTTCTATGTCTTGGCTAACATAAATAGAGCTGTGATGAACATGGGGGTACAGGTATCCCTTCGACATGATGATTTCCATTCCTTCGGGTATATTCCCAGAAGTGGGATTGTTGGATCGTATGGAAGATCTATCTGTAGTTGTTTGAGAAACCTCCGTACTGTTTTCCGTAGTGGCTGCACTAACTTACAGCCCCACCAACAGTGTAGAAGAGCTCCCTCTCTCTGCATCCTCACCAGCATTTGTTATTCTCAGTCTTTTTTATTATAGCCAGTCTAAGCTAGGGTGTGATGGTCAAACTTGCTTAGGCTATGGCATGTTTGGTCAAAGGCGAGTATAGATGTTGCTGTGAAGTTATTTCTAGATGTGATCAACATTTACAATCAGTTCACTTTAAATAAAAGACGTTACCTTCAATAATGTGAGTAG
The DNA here is from genome assembly GCF_000696425.1 of Galeopterus variegatus. Classification (NCBI taxonomy): domain Eukaryota; kingdom Metazoa; phylum Chordata; class Mammalia; order Dermoptera; family Cynocephalidae; genus Galeopterus; species Galeopterus variegatus. The sequence continues at coordinate 303,131 of NW_007726614.1, forward strand.
GCCTCATCCAATCAGTTCAAGGCCTTAGCAGCAAAAAATGAGGTTTCCGGTAGAAGAAGGAATTCTGCCTCAAGACTGTAACAGAAATCCTGCCTGAGCTCCCAGGCTGCCTGCCTGCCCTGCAGGTTTTGGACTTGCTAGCCTCCACAATTGCATAATTGCAAGAGTCACTGTCTTTAAAAAAAAAGTATTTACATATTCATATTTATAAATGTAATTTACATTTATACAAATATACATATTTAATTAATGAACTTATGATCTAAAAATCAACTATAATATTAATGTGCAGAGATATCATTAACATAATAAAAGCCCATGAAGCATGGGGTTGCAATTATTTATCTGTTTGTCTCTTTTGCTATACCATGAGCTTCCTGAAAGTAAGCATTCCCTGTTATACATTTTTTTATGTCATTGCCTAATATACTATCTAGCACATTGTAAATACTTAATAAACCCTCCTGAATAAATGGCTGAGTAAATGGGAGAAAAGATGAAAGAATAGATGGGAAAACAGACTATTAGATGAGTGAATACATTTATGAATTGATTAATTTGGTGAAATTTCAAGATGAGGCAAAGGAAGTGGTGGAGGGAGTTGTCCCCAGGAAGTAGGACTGATCTGACACGGAGCACTGGAGCTGGAGTGAATTTACACTGGCACCAGCACACAGGGCTCTGCCATCTTTGCAGCAGGAGCAGAGGGGGACTGCAGGCGTGGTCCAGCTGCAGCCTTTGTTAGACAGATCCAGCAGAAAGACACGAAAGAGTGGCCAGTGAGATCTAGGTGAGATAAGAAAGAAAGTAAGGGCAAGAAGATTTGGATGGTCAGCTGTCTTTCTAAAGTTAGAAAACCAATATGTGTTTAGGGTGATATCTCCAAGTTCCTTTTTTCAACGTGGTGGAAGAGAAATGTTCATGAGCATGAAGTATGAGGGTGAGTCGCCTCAAACACCGCACAGAAGGTGAGATCCTTTGCACAGAACTGGTTTAACATAAAGTAGTTTGGTTATTTATTGGAACTTTCTGGTGTTATTAAAGAATACCGTGAAAGATTGGATCATTGGAAACTTAAGAGTTTTGTTTTGTGTTATTTTCTTATTGATGGGTTAAAGAGTTTATGTGGACGAGGCTTACCTGGATGAAGAGGCGTCACATTAATCACAAGGGTGGGAGTCAGATAAGCACAGGGCTTTGGACACCCAGGAGAATGCGCTAAAACTGAGAATAAAGAGACGAAAAAGAATGAAGGGGACTTGAATGGAATCATTTTCCATTGCCTGGGGTTAACACAGGTAAACAGATGAGGCCTACCATTGGGTGTAAAATGCTGTAACATTAATCACATTTCCAGTTCTTCCTGGGAAGTCGAAGGGAATAAACTCCATAATAACTTTTGTGAAACAGTGATCCAAGTACTCTTAAAACACAAAGGTGAATTTCATTATTTGTTAAATCTTTATCTTTTCAAAATATTCTATATTTAAGTAACTGACTCATAGATCTATTTAGAAAAGGAATACGCAATTTCTATTTTACTTCAGTAACTTTAAAAAAAACAATTTATAAGTAGGATTTTTTTTTCTTGAGAGAAAAAGACCTTTCCTTATATTCAGCCAATCTCTTTATCTTGTACTTGATACTTTCGATGGTGATTTTCTGAGCATATAATTTGCTAATTATTAAATGGTTCAATTTGATATCTCTGAATTGAATGTTGGTTTTACTGCTTAGCTTTCGATGGTCAGGATTAGGCTGTAAGAAAAAAAATGATTCTCATATTAATTGCTTATTAATGCAAACTGAGGTTATTTGCATCAGTGTTAATGCAGATATGGATGAATCTGGAAAACTTTTTGGTCCATCAAGGATTTCAACAGGTAATTTTTGTTTTTATTTATTTTGAATTTTTTTAGAGACAACTCTGAATAACCTACAAACTAGCACTCTGTATGTTAATGTTACTTTCCTATCCTTCTAGCCTGTAAGAGTTGATCTTTTCTGAAGAGTTCAGAGTCTTTCTATAAATGATGAGTTAGAAAGTAGAAGAGCAGCAGATTTTATTTTCCCCAGTTTTGACTGTAGGAAAAATTGACATTTAAGGAAGTTAAATGTCAGTCTGAAGCTCAGGTATGCTGACTCTGCTTGCAAGCTTCAGCCATGAGTCCAGATGGGCTCTCTGAAGCAAAACCTTACAGATGATCATGAAATTTGAGACTGATAGGATCTTGTGGCAAGGATATCACCCAGGAAATCAGTCCGTTCAGTCTCCAGTTTCCCCTTGAGTGTGTGTATCAGACTTCCAGGCATCTCATACACATAGTTTGTTCTTCCTTTAAGATGCCAATTGAAGGAAAACATTCCTATGTAATGTTTTTTCAGTGATTTATCACTCTAGAAGTGCTTATGTTAAAAACGAAAATACCTAAAAAGTCAAAAGGCAACGAGAGTGCACAGCATTGGATAACTGCACATAAAGGGGTAACCATGAATCTGAAGTAGGGAAAATAAACCATTCTCCGGAACATGGGAAAAGCTTCTCTCACTTTGTTCACTGGGCACTGATGAGAGCGTTATTTGAAAGAGAATACAGGAGAACTTCATTAACTATATTAAATTTAGCCTGCATATACAGAATATATGTTTATTGATTTTGGAACTTTCTTAATAATGCTAGGATTTCAGGGCACTTTAACTTTATTAACCCCTCCATCTTTTTTTGTTTGTCTCATAGATTTTAGTAACATCTATTGTCCCGACCTGCAGGATATTCAACGAGGACCCTGGAGGGGGGAGTGGGAATTGGATGGGACAAGAGACACGAGAAATGAAGACAAGACAGTATTCTGATCAAGTCTCGTTTATTGATTCTTAGGTTACATCTTATATAGGAAAAAGCAGGCATGCTGCTAAGGGTCTGGAATGTAAAGATATGATAATATCTTGAGAGACAAAGACAGGACATTCAAAGTAAAGTTGCCGGCCCAGAATGTTTATGGTTAAACAGTTTCTGGAGAAGGATAAAAGGTCACTTGCAAATTAACTTGCATAGCCAGGAGCAATCAGTTTCTGGCATAAGCAGATTTCGAGGCAGTTATCATGTAAAGCACGGCCATCTGAGCAGATTGTCATGTAGGAGCGGTCTCACAAGAAGGGGTGTGGGGCTTCAGGCCCCCAACAATCTATCTATTTAGATATAGATATGCAGATCTATAGATATATCTATATATGTACTCATGTGTGTGTATGTATATGTATGCATGTGAGTCTGTGGATGCATATATAATATATATATATACACAGAGAGAGAGAGAGGAGAGAGAGAGAGAGAGAGAGAGAGAGAGAGAGAGAGATTGAGCTGTAAATCCCACAATATATTATTATTGTTTTATACCAGGGTTGGTAAATAATAGTTCTTGAGCAAAATCCTGCCTGCTGCCTGTTTTTTGGTAAAGTGTTTTATTAAACACAGCTATGACTACAATTTTATATATTGTCTATGGCTGCTTTTCTACTACAATGGCAGTGTTGAGCGGTCATGACAGAGACTATGTGGCCTATAAGCCTAAAATATTTATATCCTTGTCCTTTACAGAAAAAGTTTGCCAATCCCTGTTTTATACTACTGATTTAAATTTAGATTTACCCATACATTTGCCCCTTTTTCCCTTCCTAATTTTCGATGTATGCATCTAGGACCATTTTTTTTTTCTGACAGAACTCTCTTTAATATTTCTTTCAATGCAATCAACTGGTGAAAAAAAAATTTTTTTTGTCTGAAAACATACATTTTGCCATTAATAAATAAATAAATAAATAAATTATTTTGCTTTGTTTTTGTTTTTCAATTTATTTATTTTTATGAATATTCATGAGATACAAAGCTGATTGTCACCCCTGCTGCCCGAGATGTGAGGGCCAGATTCATGCTGGCAGCATACCCATTACCACAAATTGCATTTGAACCCTGTGTCCCCCACCTAATTATCTCCATTTCTTTTTTGTCCTTTTTTGTGACCGGTAAGGGGATCACACCCCTTGGCTTGGTGTTGCCTGCACTGCGCTCAGCCAGTGAGCGCACTGGCCATCCCTATATAGGATCCAAACCCGCAGCGGGAGTGCCGCTGTGCTCCCAGTGCCACACTCTCTTGAGTGAGCCACAGGGTCAGCCCCCCTCTCCACTTTGTAGCCCAAGGTGTGTTCTCTCCCTCTGCAAGTCCAATGCACCACTATAGTCTTTCTTTCCTTCCTCTTTCTCTCTTAGCTCCCACATATGAGTGAGTACGTGTGGTATTTATCCCTCTGTGCTTTGCTTATTTCACTCATCATAAATTTCTCCAGGCTTATCCATGTTGTTGCAAATGGGAGTATTTCATTCTTTTTATGGCAGAGTAGTATATCCCAGTTAGACTGGCTATAATCAAAAAGATGGTGAATAACTAATGCTGGCAAGGGTGTGGAGAGAAGTGAACATGCCTACACTGTTGGTGGGACTGTAAATTAGTACAACCACTGTGGAAAACCATATGGAGGTTTCTCAAACAACTTCAGATAGATCTTCTATATGATCCAGCAATCCTTCTTCTGTGTATATATCCAGAGAAATGGAAATTATCATGTCGAAGAGATACCTGCACTCCCATATTCATTGCAGCTCTGTTTACAATAGCCAGGATATGGAACCAACCTAAATGTCCATCGATGGGTGATTGGATAACCAAACTGTGATATTGCCTTTATTTTAAGAGGACATTTTTGCTAGGTATAGAATTCTAGTTCAGCAGCTATCTTTTGTCACTGTGAAACTGTCATTTCATTGTCTTCTGCCTTCCATTGTTTTTACATTAAAGTCATCCATCAGATTTATTGTTACTCATTTGAAACTGTTGTATACCACACCCAACCCCCAAGCCATGCTGCTTTAAGATTTCCTCTTGATCTTCTTCATTTTTATTAATTTATTTTTAATTGGCCAATAATTCTGTATATTTATGGAACATAATGTGACGTTTTCAATGTATACGTTGTAGAAAGATTCAATTAAGCTATTAACATAGCCATCACCTCACCAACTTGTTTTTTTGTGTGGCGTGAATATTAAAAATCTATTCTTTAAGTCATTTTGAAATATACAATACATTATTATTAACTGCCTCACCATGCAGTGCAAAAGATTACTAAAACTATTCCTCCAGTCTAACTGAAACTTTGTATCCTTTAATTAACATCTCCCCTTTCCCAGTTCCTACCCATTTCTTCTGGCCTCTGATAACCATCTTTCTCTTCTGTTTCTATGAGATCAACTTTTTTTAGATGCCACATATAAATGAAATCATACAGTATTTGCTTTTCTGTGCTTGGATGTAACTCCAGTTACATCCATATTATTGCAAATGACAGAATTTCCTCCTTTTTTTAAGGCTGTATAATATTCCACTGTGTATGTACCACATTTTCTTTATTTATTCATCTGCTGATGGACACTTAAGTTGCTTCTCTTGGTCTTTTTCTTATTTTTTTTAATAACTGTTTTGCTGTGATTTTTTAAAGGTGTTTTTCTTTGTTTTTATTCTGCTTGATATATATGAAACTCCTTGAATCTGTGGGTTGGCACCTGTTACAAGTTTTGGAAGATAAATACCAGTTTCTTTTCAAATATTTCTTCTGCTTCATTTCCCTCCCTTCTCTTTCTTTTATGCTTGATTCTTTACTATGTCTCACATGTCTCATACTTTTTTTTTTTTTACATCTTTTCTTCATTTTTTCTCTGTGCTTCATTCTATTTGTTTTACATCCACATTATTTTCTAACTCAAAATTTCTCTTTCTTTTATGCTTGATTCTTTACTATGTCTCACATGTCTCATACTTTTTTTTTTTTACATCTTTTCTTCATTTTTTCTCTGTGCTTCATTCTATTTGTTTTACATCCACATTATTTTCTAACTCAAAAATTTTTTTTCTGTTGTGTATATTCTGCTGTTCATTCCATTCATTGCATTCATAATTTTAGTGATTTCATTTTTGAATTCTAAAATACAATTTTTATTCTTTTTATAAAATCAAATTATTTTGCTAAATTATTTATTTTCATCTATTTTCCTATTTTTTAATCATTATAATCATGGCTATTTTAAAGTCTTTTTCTAATAATTACAATATCTGATAATGTTTGGTACATTTCCAGTGTCTTGGATTTGGGGTATTAGTCTTATCTAATATTGCTGGACATGGCAATGTGAAAAATTGCAGAGCCTCTGGATGATGCTATCTCCCTCGAGACAGGGTTTATCTCTATCAAAAGCAGATAGAGTGGGGACTGACTGATGACTGACAGCCAGTCAGGACTAAGCTGCCCTGAATCAGAGGTTTTTGTCTTTGCCTACTTGTCTTTCTCCCCACATCCTAGGCATCACCCTCCAGCAGTCCTATTTGAAAGCTTGGGGTGTTCACTGAGATTCTTCTGCAGCTTGTTCTGAACTCCGATGCTTATCTTTTTAACACAGTCTTCCAAACACTGTTCTATTCGGACCCTTAGCCTCACTCTCCAAGCAATTTAAGATTTCTGAAAATGTCTTGAGGATGAAATGGGCTAGGATTGGAATCAGTTCCCTGCCTCTCACGACTCATAATAATCTTGCCCTCTCTTGTCTCTACTTTTCATCTCCTCAGTTGCATGAGATTATAAAGTTTCTGCTGCCTTGCTATCTTCCAATACCAGGCTCTGCCCCGACCCTATGACAACATTTTCTGACTTTCCCCCTGTGTCCAGGATTAGCAAGTGTTCTGGAAGAGAAATTGATGCAGAATGTTTAAGCTTTCTGTTTAGTCTTTCCATCACTGATTGCTGCATCAGCTCTCAGATGCCTTCAAAGAGTTGTACTTTTAACTTTATCTAGGCTTTTAGTAGTAGTTGTCTGGAATGTTTATCTTCATAAGCTCCTTTGTCATCTTTGCATTGGAAATCCAATTGCTCCTTGAGATACATATTGATTTAGTACTTGAAATATTTGAAGGACTTTTTACCCTCAGTAAGTGTTAAGCATGACCAGCTAATTGATTTTGAAAACTTTTTTCAAATGGTGACACCTGACAGGTTTCATTGATCTCTCTACTACAAGCAGTTTTAGGCCATTTTATATCTGTTATTGTTCTAACAATAACTATGCAATAAAAATTGAAAAAAAATCACTTGTACTTGAATCAACGCATATTACACTATTTTAGTTAATGTCTGAAATGCATAGAAAATACTATAGCGTATTGATTCTGTGACAAAAAGTTAGATATTATATAAACCTAAAACATTCTAACTTGGTGATTTACACTTTTAATAATCCTTTTCAGTTCAGACAAGTGGAAAGTAATGTCCTGGTTAAACTTCATAGTGGTTTAAACTAGGAAACTTTGTTTCTGAATTGTGGGGGCGGAGGGTGAAGCTGTCCTTCACTTAGAATAAACCGAAGCTGCAATTGTAACTATTCAGTGTGTGTGTGTCAATCTTTCTTGTCAGACTGAATGAAGCTGTGAAGGTCACTGAGGAAGGGAGGTCAAGTAGCATGATGGGGTGATGGACAGCTCAGAGATTATTCTCGTTGAATTGCCTCCGCATGTGACACAGCCCGAACGTCCTCATAAAAGTGATTCATTCCTTTATAACCTCCTTTAGAAATATTTTGCTTTTGTCTGTGGTCCTGAGTGAACCTCTGATTTAAGATTTTATACACTCAGTGACCCTTACCCTTTCAAAAATAAAGAGAATATATACATGATATTTGCACATTTGACTCCCAAGTATATTATTTTTAATAAACCATTTTTTAAGGTTAGAAGTGAATATATGTAGTAAACTGTCACTAATAAGAGGCTGGCTGGTAGCTCAGTTGGTTAGAGTGTGGTGCTGATAACACCAAGGTCAAGGGTTCGGATCCCCATACTGGCCAGCCACTCCCTCAAAAAATGGTGTCTAAATTGTTACTAATTAACATGAACTTAAATTGAATTTTGAGCACTTGTAGAAAAGGATTACATTGATGCCTGTGCTATTAAGAATGAAAAGGTTAGTTAAATAACTCAATAATTGAAACAATACTTTGAAAGGTATATTTTCTCATTTTAATTAAAGTGTCTTCAAGTTCTGCAAAGATGTTTATTTACAGATGTTTAACCTCAGGTTAGAGCCACAGTGCTTCAAACAAAATTTCCTTCGCAAACATTTTTGTAAAATCTAATTCAGATAGATTTTACAAAATTCAGAAAAATTCCATCCTCTTTGGAAACTAAATAAAGCTTTTAGTATAATCCTAAAAGGAAACGTCATCAACAATGGCACCCACTACCACTTTCCTGGCAGTCTGGCTCTGCTTTAAGTCATTAAATCAAGTACAGAAAGGCCATGATTTCTAAAAATAACACTATTTGAGAAGGACTGGAGGTAACCTGAGAATTTGGAAATACATTGGCATAGACATAAAGTTCAGGAAAGACTAGAATGTGAGGAAACAGTTTTCAATTTGGGAACCCCAACAAGGCTTTGTAGCTTGCAATTCAGGGAAATATCTTGAAAGTCTTGCATCCATCTTCAACCTAATTTTACACTGAGATAAAAGTCATGATCAAAATAAGGTGATTTTGTTTCTACAATGATTAGTGTTTCCCTCCTGGTAAAAGGGGATAAAGACTATGTTCTCGTTTTTCATTGCTGTGTTTCCCATCCAAGTACTAACCACGTCTGACCCTGACCCAATTAGGCACTTTCAGGGTGGTATGACTGTAGACTTCCTTGCTATTTCTAACAGAAACCATCTCTGTGCCCAGTTTGTTAGAAAGACCAGAGTTTCCAGGTAGATAGTAAATTCTGAGAGAAGCCATGTTTTAATCCTCAGTATTTCTTAGGTCTAGCCAAATAACCATAGTGTTAAAGAATGAAAATTCTCAATCCCGTGTATAGCCACCGTATCCCGTTTCCTGATTTTTGGTGTTTCTACTGAGATTCATATCATCACAATCTGTACCTTTAGTTACCCGTGTCAGATATTTTTGCCCACTTTTACCTCCAAAAACCTTAGTTCATTTGCTAGAATTGCTGATGACATTCTGTTTGAAATTCCGGACTATGGTGAACAAAGTCTCCATATGAGGAACTCTGAATCCCAGGGACATGCCCCTCCAGTGGAGAAGAAAGCAGGCAAGAACGAATTAGTAGGTGTCTCTGATGGAAGTCATTTAAAAAGACAGGAAACAGTACAAGAATAAATAAAGTCTGACAAAAAGAACACCTGGTAATAGTGCTCTATGACTTTCTCCCTCTAAGAGTACTGCTTGCAAACTACAGACAGTGCCCAAAACCTCCATTTGTGTTAATATCCTAACGTTTGCCTCCAGCTCCTGATATGCAAAACTTTCATGAATAGCAGAATACAACAAATGATAACTCTCAGTTTCCAAGGGTATAATCAGTTTTTTCTTGTTCTCAAGTATGTGTATAGAGACAGGTTTCCATCTCTCCCGGTGCTTCATTGTTGCGTAACAATGCACAGCATAGTATATAAAATACCTTGCGCCGGTTACGTGGAAACAGAACACGACAATAACAGTATTTCAGAGTGACAGGTAACTCCCCAGAGAAGACAGGTATGGTGGGCGTGGAAGGAATATGTACGGAAATTGGGGTGTATTTGGTGAAGGTAATGGAGGAAGAACAATAGCCAACGTGGGAAGGAAATGCTAAAACAAGAATAAAGAAATGCAGGCTGACTCATAATAAGCGTCCATGGGATGAAAGCAGGCATGAGTTTAGCAAAGATTTCGTAGGGGATCAGGGCTGCCTGGCTAAATTGGCTCTGAAATTTTCTCTCTAAACACCTACCAGACCAACAAAGAATCTCATGTTCACCCTGTCCTGTCCTCATGAAATCTTGAAGAACTTTTATTCAGGCATGTGACCATTTGTGGCTTCATATTTTCTTTTTCTTTTTTGCCTTTTCTACAATATATTCATGAGTCCAAAGAGTAAAAACCCAAAAACCCATACTTGGCATCTCATGCAGCCGGTTGAGGCTCTTCCTTTCCTCTTGCCTACAGATGGTAATCCCTATGATAGGTTGCCCAGACACGATGGTGGCATTTTATGTTGTCACCGTCCCCTTCTGCACTTGCCCCATGACAGACATGGGCCAGTGATGTACAGGGTCAGCAGCACTGGGAGGTGTGAGTGGGGCCAGAGAGTTTACAGGATATTTTACCCTCATGGCCATGGGACTCTTTAGGTTCTACTTCAGGTCTGATCTGCACATTCACTGGCATCATCACAGATGGTTAAAATTACTAGATAAGTTGCTTCCTAGGTCTGTGTGGTTTCCCAGTTATCTGAGCTGAATCTGTGCTGTATGAGTCATGTCTCAGCCTGGGTGTAAAGCGAGGAGAGAAGCCGGCCTCAGCCACCTCTGTACCTCCTGGGAGGTGTGAGTGGGGCCAGAGAGTTTACAGGATATTTTACCCTCATGGCCATGGGACTGTTTAGGTTCTACTTCAGGTCTGATCTGCACATTCACTGGCATCATCACAGATGGTTAAAATTACTAGATAAGTTGCTTCCTAGGTCTGTGTCGTTTCCCAGTTATCTGAGCTGAATCTGTGATGTATGAGTCATGTCTCAGCCTGGGTGTAAAGCGAGGAGAGAAGCCGGCCTCAGCCACCTTTGTACCTTGGACAATGTTATTGAGTCACTTCCTCCGGCTTCCGTTCTCCTGTCAGGTCTGCATCGATCATCATGGAATGCCCACCAGGCACTGACCACTGACTGGGCACAAGAAGGGAATGTAGACAGAAGAGTTGTAGATGCCAAAATAACTGACACCAGACACCAGGTAGTACTAGGAATA
>NW_007726614.1:314688-348250 GCF_000696425.1 Galeopterus variegatus
CTTGGCACGCAGAAGGCATCTTCACCGTGTGTCCTCACATGCTCTTCTCTCTGTGCCTGTCTGTGTCCTAATCTCTTTTTATGAGGACATCAGTCATATTGGACTAGAACCGACTCTAAAGGCCACAGTTTAACTTAAGTACCTTTGTAAAGACCCTATCTCCAAATACAGTCACTTTCCGAGATTCTGAGTGTTAGGACTTCAACATATGAATGGGGGGGGGGGGGGGACATAATTCAGCCCATGACATGGCCAGAGAGTAAACACGTGTGGTATCAAGAAAATTTGTCCCAAAGAGGAGGGCGTTGACTCAGCTTTGAAATATGTGAGTTTTAATGACTATTTATTTCAACACTGATTGGATGACTCTCCTGGGTGGGAGTTTCGTGTTTAGATTTACACCAGCCCTTTAAACACTACCTTCTCATAGAAGATCAGTAACAACAAGTTGTTGAATTAAAATGACATCACTCCAGGCTTGTTCTTGACTTGGCAGCATCAAGAGCGTGGGTGGAATCCGTGAGGGCTCCCGAGGCTTGGGACTGAACAAGCATAAGGTTGCATTCTTTCAACCAGACTGCCCTAAAGCCAGCCCAAGTTCAAGGGATGGAGAGAGAGATGCACCCCGTTCATGGCAGGAGTTGCAAGGCCACATTGCAAAGGGCATGGATGCAGGGCTGGAGGGAACATGATCTGTGGTCAGGTTACGTGTTGTCATAAAATCGAGCTTGTGCCAGTGATTGAGTGATGTATAGTACACAGTACTTTAATCGATTTATCGTAAAGTATGATTAGAAAGAATTTGAAGGAGGTTGTTAGTATATTGTTTTAAAGTACCTCTGTCAGGTGAGGATTTATTCCAATAAAAATATTAATTAACCCCAAATATCACCCAAACAACCACAGTTATAATTGTTTCTATAATTGTAATTCAAATAAATAAGAACTATTCAGACAAAGTCGGAAATTACAAAACTGGGAGAAAGTTGGAAATGAAAAGTGAATATCTCTCTCTCCTCATCCTCACTGGTTCCTTTTCTTAGGATAACCACAATTAGTAGTTTTTTGAGATTTTTTCCAGAAAACAAAAACAAAACCAGATCTTGCTTTCTGTCGCTTGCTCCTCTCACTTGTATTTGTCAGCCTTCTCCCCTCAGTGCATGTAAACTTTCTCACTCTCCCTGCTGCTGTGTATCGAACATCTGCTTCTATCATAATGTATTATCCTGTCTTCTCTTGATGGATTCTTTACTTCTGTTTTTTGTTATTATAAACAATGCTACAAGAGACGTTATTGAACATACATATCTTTGCAAACTTTTTTTTAATTGATTGATTATAATACTGTAGTACAGAGTTGAATATCACTACCTGTGTTTGATATGTGATGACTAATCAGGATAATTGTTATACTCACCATTACAAATGTAATCATTCTTTGTGATCCTTACCAATTTCTTGCTAACCCTTCTTACCTTCCCCCTTTCCTACCTCAAATAATCACAGTTCTGTTCTCTCCTTTTGAAAGTCCAAATTATTATTGTTTCTTTCTTTCTTTCTTTCTTTCTTTCTTTCTTTCTTTCTTTCTTTCTTTCTTTCTTTCTTTCTTTCTTTCTTTCTTTCTTTCTTTCCTTCCTTCCTTCCTTCCTTCCTTCCTTCCTTCCTTCCTTCCTTCTTTCCTTCTTTCCTTCTTTCCTTCTCTCTCTCTCTCTCTCTCTCTCTGTCTCCTTCTCCCTCTCCCCCCCTCCCCCCCTTATTTATTTATTTATTTAGTTCTGACTTATGAGTAAGGACATGTGATATTTCTTTCTGTGCCTGGCTTATTTCACTTCACATAATTTTCTCCAAGCTCATCCTTGTTGCTGCAATTGGCAGAATTTCTTTTTTTATGGCTGAGTAGTATTCCATTGTCTATATATACCACATTTCTTTATTCATCTGTCCATCAATAGACGTTTAGGCTGGTTCTAACTCTGGCTATTGTAAATAGAGCTGCAATAAATACGGGAGTGCAGGTATCCCTTCAACTTGATGATTTCCATTCCTTTGGGTACATACCCAGCAGTGGGATTGCTGGGTCATATGACAGTTCTATCTGTAGTTGTTTGAGGAACCTCCGTAGTGTTTTCCATAATGGCTGCACTAATTTACAGTCCTACCAGCAGTGTAAAAGGGTTTTATTTCCCTTGCCAGCATGTGTTATTCTCTTCTTAATAATTGTTAGTCTAACTGAGGTGAGATGATATCTCAATGTGGCTTGATTTGCATTTCCCTGATGCATAGTGATCTTGAGCATTTTTTCATGTACCTCTTGGGCATTTATATGTCTTCCTTTGAGAAATGTCTATTCAGCTTCTTTGCCCAGTAATCACATACTTGTCTTTTTCCTGTGAGTTGTCTGAGTACCTTATATGTTCCGGATATTAATCCCTTGTCCGATTTATAGTTTGCAATTTTTTCCCTCCCATTCATTAGGTTATCTTTTCTGTCGATTGTTCCCTTTGCTATGCAGAAGCTTTTTGGTTTAATATAATCCCATTTATTTCTTCTTTTGTTACCTGTGCTTTTGAGGTCTTATTCATGAAATCATTGCCTAGTCCTACAGCCTGAAATATTTCCCCTATCTTCCCCACTAGGAGTTTTATAGCTTTAGTTCTCATACTTAAGTCTTTAATCCATTTTAAGTTGATTTTGGTATATGGTGAGAGTTATGGGTCTAATTTCATTCTTCTACATGTGAATATCTAGTTTTCCCAGGGCTCTTTGTTCAAGAGGCTCTCCTTTCTCCAATGTATGTTCTTGGTGTCTTTGTTGAAGACCAGTTGACTGTAAGTTTATGAATTGATTTCTGGATTCTCTATTCAGTTCCATTGGTCTGTGTGTCTGTTTTAATGCCAGTACCATGCTGTTTTGGGTACTATAACTTTGTAGTATTATTTGAAGTCTAATAGTGTAATGCCTCTGGCTTTGTTTGTTTGTTTGTTTATTTATTTATTTATTTATTTTTGCTCAGGATTGATTTGACTATTTGGGGTCTTCTGTTGTTCCATATGAATGTTAGGATTGTTTTTCTATTTCTGTGAGGAGCATTATTGGTATTTTGATGGGGATTTCATTAAATCTGTGCATCATGTTGGGTAGTATGGACATTTTCAGTGTTCAATCTTTCAATCCATGAGCATGGAATGTCTTTCCATTTTTTTGTGTCTTTTTTAGTTTCTTTCAGCAGTGATTTGTGGTTCTCATTGTAGAGATCTTTCACCTGCTTGGTTAAATTTTTCTGTAGGTATTGTTTTTTCTTTCTTTCTTTTTTTTTTTTTTTTGTAGACCATTGTAAATGGGCTTGCTTGTGGAGTACAATAACATTTATAAAGCAAATGTATTTCACAGGGCCTAGTTCTCAAAGCACTGTAATTTAAGGTTTAGCCTAACTTTTAAAATTACACATAGAAATGTTAACCTTGCAAAAGACAGGAAACTTTCTCCAGGCTAAAGTGTCTGTTGAGGATATAGAATTGTAACAGCAAAGTTGCTGGCTCTCAAGTACAGGTGTCCTTGAGAGCAGGTTAACCTACTGATTAATATATTAAGAAAGATGCCTTTTGTTATGTAAAAATACTGAGAAAACTGCTGTAGGAAAGCACAGTATTTGCTAAGAACAAGCTTTTGTTGGTGGATCGACTTAACCTTTTGCAAATTGCAGTATGGAATGTCACTTTGTTATTTCACTGATATTACCACCTTCTATTGTTAAACTATACTTAGCTATAACTCCACCTATGTTGCTTTTCTGTAACTTTCTGGCCTGGAGAATAAATACTGAGACAGAGCCCCAGTTCAGTGTTAATTTCCCAAAGGAGGAATGCCTCTTTCTTAAGGGTTCTGGGAAATTAACCGCTTTGGGGTGTCTCACTGCTCAGGAGAGATGGGCTTTGAGTAATCCTTTGCGTCTCTGTCACCCAGGGGAAGAGAGGTGACAAATCCATGTAAGGCAAAGCAACACTTGCTTTCTTGATTTCTTTTTCTGCTAGTTTGTTGTTGGAATATAAAAACACTACTGATTTTTTGTATATTGATTTTGTATCCCTTTGCAAAATTTTTGAAAGTAAAAAGGTACGTAAGATAACACTCTGAAAGTAAATTGGCAGGAGAAAGATTAAGTATATTTAATATTTTTATTTTTATATCCACGCCAAACTCCAGAAATGTACGACTGTGAAGTCCTACCAGCATATCAGGAGGGAGACTGTTTTCCCAAACTAATGTCAGTACCAGGTATAACCAATTTCTTTCCACTTTTGACTTCCTGGTAGGTTAAAAAAATGACACATCACTGTTACTTTTGATTTGTATTTCTTTAGTTTTGAATGAAGTTAAGAATTTTTTGATGGTTATTTGTTACTAGTCAGCTTTTTCTATAAATGTTCACCAATGCTCTGTGCTATTTTTATTGGCCTTTTATTATCTTTGCCTTATTGACTTGTACAAGATTTTTGTAATTTGTGTTAAATATAGCATATTCAAGAATCTTCCCAGTTCATTATTATTTATGGCATATAATTTTTTTAAATTTTGAAATACTGATTCATGGAAAAGAATAGTGAATGATTAGCAAGCAATTTTTTTTTACATTTGTAATACAGAAGTTTTAAATTATTACATCAAATTTATTAATATGGCTTGTAGATTTTGTGTGCTATTTTTAAAAGCTTTTCTTACTCCAATGTTATAAATAACTTATCTGAGTCTTTTTTTCTCTAAAATTTTTGTGATGTCAATTTTTTAAATAGTTACATTTTTATCTGAAATTTATATTGATGTAGTGAGGCAAGGTTATGTTTTCCTGTTATTCAAACAGATAACTAATTGTCTTATTGAATAATTCTCCTTTTTCATTGATCTTAAAAGACTCCTTTATCATAAACTAAATTCTCATGTATTCTGTGTCAATTTTGTACTTAATTTATTTTTAAGGATTCAGATTTTTTTTCTACAGCATAAAGTTATTTTTAATTATTTCAGTTTAATGTATGGTCACCTGCTGGGGCAGGGTTTATGTGCTTGTGGAGAGGGGTCAGGGAGAACGTGAGGATGAGTTGATGGGATGAAAAGACTGTGGTCAAAATGAGACAAAATGCAAAAAATAAAGTGCCAACTTTACAGTTTTAGACTTCTAGGGATTCTCAAGAGAGATGTGCTTGTAAATATTCTTATAAAATCTTGCTTCAGAGAAGGATTGCACACATAGACACATACACACACAATTTGCTTTTGCTTTAGCAAAACAGAATCATGCACACAATAGAAAGGGAAACTTGAAGGTATAACACATATGTTGGGGGAGTGTTTGTGTGTCTGACTTCCATGAAATTTACAGACAGTTTCCTGTAATGTGAAATTGAGAAATAAGGTGAAATTAAGGTTTGACCTGAGTGAACCACCTAATAAAAGGCCGTGATGCAGAGAGCCAAGAGGGAGAAAAATCCTGCCATATTTTCCTCTTTCTGGGTGCACAGGAAGACTGTGTTTCCCGGTGTCCCTTGCAGCTGGGTCCCACCAATGGGACAAGGATAGCAGGGACATAGACCACTTCCAGGCCTGGCCATGAAGCTGCCTGCACCACTCTCTACATGCCATTCTTTCTGTTTGGTGTCAACCGTGGCAGGCTCACATTGAACTTGGTGACATCACAAGAGGGAAGAAAGCTGGGCTGGTGAGTACATTCCTGCACATGCGAGAGAGAAATAAACGTGTACTGTCTTCATCTCCCATGATCTGGGGGATGTTTGTTCTAGGATCCAGCATCAATCACGTGGCTAGTACAACCCAACAGGACCTTTGAAATAGTCACGTTTTTAAGACAGATATTATTACAAGGCAAGAGTATATCCTTAAAATACACGCACAGGTTGTAACAACTAAATGTTATAAAAATGCCCATAGTCATATATCATGGTGTAAGTGACCGTAGTTTTGGGGTGTGGAGGAAATCCATGAATTGGGGCTGACATTCTGCCAGAGGTGAACATTTGGACCAAGAATCAAAAAGATAAGGAGTGAGCGAACATCTCTCTAGGTTAGAAACACTAATTACATTAAATCAAAACACATCCCACCCTTATGTCTCTTCCCTCCTCACCTTCTCAAGGCTACTGTACAAAAAAGCAACACTTGCAGCTAAGTCTATACCTTTCACTCAGGTCTGAAGCTTCCTACAAGCATTAAACATTTCCATCCAGCATTTAAAAATGTTTTGGAGTGCGTGTGGAAGTGTGTGTTCGTGCGTGTGTGTATGTGAAGGATTTGAGAATGGTGAAGGAGACAGTGTAAGGCTTGTATTTAAAGTGATCTGGAGAAGACGCCTTCAGTTGTAAGTAGGGAAGTGAGGTATTTGTACATAGGTGAATGACGTCCTGGGAAGGGAGTATCTACCGAATGTGTATTCTGAGAATGAGAGACAAAATAGAGAGGGAGGGAAGACAGATGCACGAACCTGTTGCCCGGGGTATTCAAGTTACAACATCATGGAATTTACCTACTTAAATGTATGGAACAAAAGCTGGTAACAAAAAACATAAAAAGTAGCTAAGTGGCCACACTCTAGGGATATTGTAGACACAAGTCAATTATCAACTGGCCAGCAAAGCAGTAGAAGGAAATCCATGTAACCCCTGAAAGATGGAAAAGTCCCTCTGTAACACAGGATTCTGTGATTCTAAGTGGAAGTAGTAAAGAACTGACCACCTTTTAAGATGGATACTTGCTATGGTCTGAATGCGTCCCTCCCCCAAATCCTTGTGTTGAAACCTAGTCTCCAATGCAATAGCATGAAGAGTCAGAGTCTTTGGGAGGTGATTGGGTCATGAGGGTTCTTCTCTCATAAATGGGATTAGCGCCTTGTAAAAGAGGCTTGAGAGGCCTGTTTGCCCCTATGAGAAATAAGGCCTCACAATCTGATACACAATCTGATACCCAGCTATCCAGCCAACTGACCTTGGACGTACCATCTTCTGGAATTGTGAGCAATAAGTTCATGTTGTTTACAAATTGCACAGTATGGTAACCTGAATGGGTTAAAACAATACCCAAACAAACACAAAATTCACATTCAAAATAAATTGCATTAAGAAATATCCTGAGGAATAAACCATGTGACTATATGTACACAATATCATGGTTAGTTTCAGAAAAGAAATATGGAGGAATGAATTCTGATTATAAGTTTCCTTTTAGTTATTGATCAGTTTAGAACATTCTTAACAAAATATCTACTTAATCAGATTTAATGAGACATTAAATTGTCATTTAGTATTAAGCCGGTTTTAATTGTCTACCATAAATAAACATTTTATTTTAATATAACACTGTACGATATCTAAGGTTCAAAGGAAGAGTAACCCAGATCAAACAGAAAGTAACATATTATTTATCATTAAAAAACCCAGTTGGTAGCCACCTCTACATGTACTGGATTCTCCTCTTCCATGCTGTCTTTTAGGTTCTTTGGGCAGAAGGAGCAAAGATATTGGCTGGGCTTCAGAGGACACAACGACATTTCTGAAATTACACATGCATGCTGCTTTCTTTTTACCTCTTGTGGTCCACCCTTTTCCCTAACTTTCAGCCTTGACAGCTACCTTTGCCAACCTTCAGCAGAGAAACAGTAGTCCAAGTAGAAAAAGTCTGGAACCTGTGTTCTGTTGCATAAATTTTCACCATGAGATATCACTGTTTTTATCATGAGATGTAGAACATGTACTCTTCACAAAAAGCCTCAGGGCACAGAATAATAAAAATTTCTTATTAACATATGTTCAAGAGACAGGTGCACATTTCAGCTGCTCAGGGAACAGAGAAATCCTCCCTTGTCATGCGTTGTAATGAGATTGATTTGTCAGTTATGGCCACATTCAGAGGAGGTCAGAATTTCTGGGGGGTTATTGCATCCCAAGAAAATGAAGTAAATGCACATTTTAATTTGGTGTGTGAAGTTTGTAAATGATACAATGGGATCATATTATCAGAACATATGGAAATGCTTTGAGAGAACATCATTTTTAATTCTGATTTAGTATTTGAACTTCAGAAACTGTAAAAGGAGTTATTCTGATAACTTTAATGCTGCTCCTCTCATTTGAGAGTCAGGGATATTTCAATAAGAAAAGATTCTCGGTAGGGATATTTACAATGTGAAGATGGAAAAAGGGTCATCGGAGACCACTGTGCAAGGTCAAGTGAATGGAGAATCTCGACCCCTATTGTCCCATTGGAGACAATGGTGATGTAGTCTCTTCTTATTTCACAGTTCCTTCTGGAGAGACCACCATATTGGGAATTACTGAATTACCATCGTTGTTCTGTAGCAGATGAGACAGGGTTTGAATACTTACTGTGCTCTTACTGTGTAGAAATTCATCTTGCTATTGCATCATTTTGTACAGTGTCTCTCAAACTTTAATGTGAACATGATCACTTGGAGAGCTTGTTAATATGCATATACTGATGCAGTAGGTCTGGGGTGGGGCCTTGAATTCTGCGTTGTTAACAAGCTCTAGGTGCTGCTGCTGATCTGAAGACTTTGAGTAGCGAGGCTGTGGATTGTGAATTCTTAGACTGGTAGCTTTGCCTCAGGAGAATGATAACCTCCTCAACCTTCCAAGTCACATGAAAATTTCAGGCATGCATGTATGCATATTTTTCAGGAGAAGTAGCATTGGCCTTCCTCATATTCTCTAGGAGGGTCTACTGCCAAAAGAAGTCAAGAACTCCTGTCATGGAAGGAACCCAGGAGAGAGGTGAGCAAGCTGTTGATCTGAAAAGGCTGTCATGCTCAACAATCACACGCTTTACTGTGAGCAGAGACTAGTGACATCCAGATAAGATAGAAAACACAAGTTTAGTGACTGAAGTTTGGAAGGGGAAGATACATAAGTCTTCACCTGGCTGTTGGGAAGTCTGAAGATGAAGCACAAGTTTAGGGAAGAAGTGATCTTTCCTACTATTAAAAGAACATTGTTAAGCCATCTAAATATTCACACAGTGCCTTCTATAGAGAAGCTATAACTCACGGCCCATTTTAAAGGTTTGAACAGTTGAGAGAGCCAAAGAAATGATTAGCTGGTCAACAAATATCAAATACTTATCAAGCACGTATGGGGCCCAAGCAACTCTCCCAGGTGCAATGCAAAAAAACAGAATGAAACAAGATCCCTAGTTTTTAAGGAACTTAAAGGATTATTGATAAGATCTATAAATGTGAAAAATGCAAAATTATGTAATACTTTGTGCATCCAAACCTGAATCGATGCCTTTCTGTAAGGACTGCAGCTTATCCATTCTGCCCACTCTAAATCTTTAATATAAATGAAAGTTTGGTCAACCCAATTCTGATCCTGTCCTTTAAACACACTGCCATGGCTGTCTTTTAATACATACAATTTTTTAAAGAAAAATGAAGAGAGTAGTTGAGCAAAACTAAACTCAGCTATGGAGGGATAATTACATACACTTTATTGTATAGTTTTCTTAAGCTTATTTATACATAACCATATAACCAAAATACAAAGACTTAACTATGGTATGATTCTGGCTTTAACTGCAGTTCTCCTTATTAGGAAACTACTGAATATTTAGGAAAATAAATGACCCAGTCCTGATTCAAAAAAAAAAAAAATATATCGTTTTTGAAACAGGGATTAGGTGCTGCTTAACAAACCAGTATTCACTAGGTCTGGCTGCGGAGTGGACTCTTTCCATACTGTTTTTAGTCTGCTCCCCAGAGATCCTGGTTGGGGCATTTGCCTTTCAAAGATCCTATAATCCTGCCCAGTCTGGGTTAAGAACCATTCATCTAGGCTTGAACAACAGGTGAAGAAAATAGTTGCATCCGAGAAAAAAAATACCACTCAAAAGGGATGGGCATCAGTCAGACTCAAGAATGTACTGTCAGGCCACAATCAGAATGGTCTTTTGGCAGTCAGGAAGCCAGAGTTTATGACCTGTGAGAGTATTAGGCTTTTATTGCTGATCAGTTGAGTTAGAAATTAATCCTCGCACAGGAAATGGGGATTTGGAAGGTAGTACTTAACCTGGAAGAGAGAAAAAATATTCTGCAGGATCAAGGGTCATTTGTCCCTGGATTCTAAGGCATGGAGAACCTTCGTGGCATAACGTGGAAGCAGAAATAAAAACAGCCCGAAGTGCTGCTATTGGGCATGCGTGGAACACTCAGTAGAAAACACTGTGAAGAGCGGGTGGGAATGCTTGGAAGGGAATAATAACTACAACAAGGACCCTCGAGAGAAAATCGTAATTAAGGAGGAACAAAGACTCTTCTTGCATAGTGGTAGTGAAATGGCTTTAACTTAGGAAAGAAATTTCAAGAATGAAAAGGGAGTAACTTCTTCAACCAGTGGTTCAGCCTTAGGGAAAAAGGGCCCAACATTTTGAAACTTTAAAAAGGCCAGAGATCCTCATCTATATGTAGGAAACAAATTCAGGAAGAGCATCCAACCTTCTAGGCTTTCGGTGTTTCCCACTCTGCAGCCCATGTCCCATGTCTGCTCAAACAGGGTGAAAGGAAGGAAAGAAACCAGGATGGCTTGACCACAGTCATCCTCAGGTTAGACTATCTGCAAAGCAACCAGGAGTATATTATAGATGAGGAAACCGAGGGAAACAGGGGAAGTAATTTCTCCCTGACCTTTCAGAGGATCAGAGACAGATCCAGAACTTTTCGTGAGACCCCAGAATTCTGAGTGTATCAGGCCTCTTCTATATCAGTAAGATAAGAAATCTGAGTTTGGTGAATTTGTCCACTTTTATGTGTTCTATTTCTCTCTGAGCCACAGCATTCAGATACTAAGTCCCATTGAGCTAGTGCCCTAAATATTGGGCATGTCTGCTTTACTCTGCTTGCTCCAAAGGCATTTTCTCTTGGCAATCTCTAATATTGCTGTTGCTTCAATTACCATTAGTCGCTTTGTATCTGAGAAACCTCTATCATTGTTGTGACCTCTCTCCTAAGTTCCTGAGCTGATGTTCAGCCTCTCACTCTTCATTTCTACTTGGATGTCCTGAGGACCTCTCATTGTCAACCTGCTCAACATGAAAGTAATCCACTTGATCCTCAGCCTGACCCCAGATCAAACTGCTCCTCTTCTAGTGTTCCTCACAAGATCAAGACAAAAAGCCAGACTTTCTTCTTGACTTCTCTTATACCTTACAAGCAATGGCCGAATTCTGTTGAATCTAGCTCTGTGTTTCTCTGGAAAACTGAATGTCCACTATCGTGACATACATCACCCTGGTTTAATTTCCTGTTCAATTGTCTGAATTTTGCTACTGACTGTGAATAAGTTCCGTCTTGATCATTTCTGGTTCCTCATTGTCTATCTAAGCACCTGATGTATAGTGAGCACTCAGGAAATATTTTTTGAAAATTAGTTAATGCCTTTACATTGTTTCCTATGAATGCTGATGTTAACGTTTCCCAAAGAAAGCCAGCAAAATAAAAAGGAGGATAGTAGAATCTCCAAGGGCATGTCTAGATATGAAATTACCTGTCAATACACATCCCAGGAAGACTGTTTAGTTTTCCCTTTCACGCTGTGTTATGAATTGGTCCCTGTTCGACCAGGTTGCTCATTAAAGGTGTTGCTTGCCTTCTTGAATCACTCATTTTTGCAGATGCTGAGCCCAGCTAATAGGCTCCCTGGGGAAAAGCAGTCAGGGCTCACTTGAATGTTATAAGTTTGTGGTCAGATGATTAATTAGAGCATTTGTTCTTGTTACTTTCATGCAATTGTAGTCAATAACTCATTTGACGTAGTTGTCTTTTCATCAATGTTACTGTGACAGTTGATGGAGGATTTCTAACTGCCCTGTGGCAGGCTGTTTTTGAGGAGGCACGAGGTGTAGTTGCCTCCACAGACATTTAGTAAATGGAAAGGCACTATGCTAGGCACTTTGGGGGAGGAGATGGAGGATGTAAAGTGGTGGGAATAGTATTTGAACTCAAGGGGCTTACAGCCTAATGGGAAGCGGGGAGTGTTAATACACATACAGACATTATCATACAGTGTGTGGCAGCTCTGTGAAACAGTCAACAGTGTTCTGGCCATTGAAGGCAGGGAAATTGCATATGATGACAGATTTGATAGCAATGAAATATTTTGTGGTTCTTGAAGTGGAGCTGCATTTCCATGGGCGTCCACATTGGGATCAAGTGGTCATCTCAGGCAATGATGACAAAATGACAGGTGTAGGGAAATATGGAATGCTGCCAGAAAACTGAGGAACTGATTGGAATTCAGACCGCTGCAGGGAAGGCATGGAAGATATAGTGGACAGAAACTAGTGTCACATCGTAAAGTGAGGAGTCAGTTGCAAAAAATTAATCCTTTGAAAGCTCATAGTTTATCTTAAAATGTCTAGTCCATAATGCATCTGTCTTTATTTAAAAATAAAAATTATATTTTCTGTTACTTATCATTGACTACAATAGATACATCAGGAGGATGTCTGGTGTTCATCCGGTGGGGCTGCAGTGCTCCACCGCACATTGCCATGTATACGTGGATAAGATTCCATCATTTGAGAACCATGATATTTTATTTAGTTAACAAATTTATCTTTAATGAATATTATGTGCTACAAACTACTGAATTTATGAATATGTTAACTCATTTGAATCTCAAAACAAATATATGAGGTAGACACTATTGTTACCCCTGTTTCAAAGAAAAGAAAAGTGAGGCCCAGAGATGATAAAGTCCCTGCCCAAGATCACAAAGAGAGAAGCCTGGGAACCATGCCTGGGTGGTAGAGCTCCAGAAACTACTCTCCATTTACTAACTGGAATGACTCTGTTGAAATTATAGAGAACTTTGAAATTTATTTTTTAAATTAAAATAAACCATATAATTAGAGTAGTGCACATTTAATGAGTCCAAATCTGTCACTGATATGCAAAATTTTTTTAAAAACTGCATAAATTGCAGTTAGTTTTAAATGATTTGACTTTATCAGTGATTGTGACTTTTCACTCCGCGTATGTAATGGTAATTTCAAAGGTAAATTCCATTTGACCAGAATATTTTAGGCAAGCAGTTGGCTACAAGTGCACAATGTAATCTATCCCCAAAAGTGCAGAAGGGATGCTCATTATGCCCAAAGTCATGGCTTGGCATGTTATCCCCTGAGGCTATGACCTTTAGTTATATGCCTACTTGAGATGACCCATAGGACCCAGGCCCTGAAGGGAAGACAAGATATGTTCAATTCTGATTTGCCTGGGGAGGGTGTCAGTGAATGGGATGTGGTCTTTATAGTCCCGTCTCTTTTTAGACAAAGATCTTGAGGAGTTCACGTATTCCAGCTCCAGAAAAAGAAACTGCTGATAGCTCATGGCAATCCAACATGGTTTCTAACCAGGAAGGTGGACCTGCTTTCAGATTATAAGCCTATGATACTGATTACGTTACTCTCCTTGAAGGGAGCTTGGACAATAAGTAGCATTAGCTCCTACATGCAGTTCAGAAACAAGCAGGAAGTGAATGACCCCATCCAATGATGGGGCCATTGTCCAATTTATTTTGTTTAAAGTATTATATCATGTGAATGTTACCAGACACGTCATTATGTTTGTCTATAAGTACATTTGCATTGCTGGTTCTGAATTATCAGTAGGCAGTGAACATAGAGTTTATTTAGGCATTTATTCCTTCATTCCACAGATACTTAACTACTATCGGTGGTTCAGGTGCTGTTCTAGGTGCCAAAACGTCGGAGGAGGAATAAGCAGACCTAAATGGGCTTTAACTGTAGGACAAGAAGAGAGTAATTACACAATTGTAATTATAAAATTAAAAATAAATACATATGGTATGAGCCTTTTGTGGTTAAAGATGTGAAGAAACTATCCAAGGGGTGATGATACAGTTAATGAGTTGGTCGAGGCCTGCTTGAATAGAGAAGACAGAGAAAGCTCTGCAGAAGTGAGGTTAAAAGTGACATATGGTATGAGCCTTTTGTGGTTAAAGATGTGAAGAAACTATCCAAGGGGTGATGATACAGAGTTAATGAGTTGGTCGAGGCCTGCTTGAATAGAGAAGACAGAGAAAGCTCCGCAGAAGTGAGGTTAAAAGTGATGTCCATAGGATGAGGAGATGTAAAGAGTGGGGAAGAACAATCCCAAGCTGAGGATAGGTGCTGCACATACAAAGATCCCAAGGTGGAAAAGGGCTGGGCTTCTTTGAATAATAGAAAGGAGTCAGGGGGACATCTAAAGGGAAGAAAGAGGAGAGAAAGGAAAAAAGAGGAGGCGGGAGGGGCTGGAAGAGATTTAGGTCCCATAGAGTGACAAGGAACTGGTTCTTAGATTTTTTTCATGTACCATCATTGGTGACTTTGAAAATATCATTGTTCCTATGGGTTTTTGTTATTATCTTTAGTTCCTGAATCAATTTTGCAAAGACACTTAGAAAGCCTGGAAAAAAAATCTAGGCCACTTTTCTCATTAATTTTTATTTATAATTAGGCTATAACAAGACTTCACTTTTGCTTATTTTGCAGAACTGTTACATCCATTTTCTCTCTTCTTTGAAAATTAAGAATTATAACCTTCAAATAAGTGGCAAAGGATTATTGATGTCACCCCAGACAATGTCACGAATATGAGAGGTGTGACAAGAACAATCCAATTCCCCTTACCTGAGATGCAGCAAAAATAAAGTGCAGTTCAATATTAGTTATCACCACAAGAAGGTGGAGGGTTTGAGAGGTAAACCTTGGTCTGCAGCCCAGATTGCACAGGTGAGGAGAGGATGAGCACCAGGTATCATCCACAATCAGACCTGAGCTCCTAGGACATGGGAGAGGCTCCTTTTGAGAAACAGACTTGGAAAAATTCAATAATAGGCTTGGATAATTGAGTGTCACAGATGCTCAGCTTTCTTAATTTTTTGCCAGTTGTTGCCTCTCATTGCACATCACTTAGAGTTTTCGAGACGTAGGACACAGAGGGCCATCGAGATGTTGAACAAAGTTTATGAGGGGCCATCGCTTAGGAGTAGCCTCCTGCACTAGGCCCCAGAAGACCAGACTAAACAGAATGAAGTCACTCATGCTAAGTGCCATGTAATAAAACCGAACTTTGGAATGAGCTAGTTTTCCAAAAACAGGAGGTTCATAGCAACCAATACAAGGGGTACAGTTTACCTGAGCCTGCATGATAAGAATGTTCCCTCTGTTTTAATCCTATAAAATAAGAGTAACTTTGAAGTGACTGATATGCTTTTTGTTCCCTGTTTCTGCTTTCTTCAGCCCTTTTCTGCCTATAAAGCCAACCCTCTCCACTCAGCTCATAGGAATAAGGACGTTGTCAACTTGACAGGAGGCTGGGGAGGAGGATGTGGTTCTGCCATTTTGACAGGAAAATCTTTTGGAGAGAGAAGAGATTGCAAGTGAAACATTGTTGAAGTGCACTTACCACTGGGAAAATTTCAATGAAAGTATTTATGACAAGCATCCAAAATAAAATACTAAACACTCATAAATAGACATTTCTCAGCAAACCAACCTGCACATACTGTGGGATTGTCGAAAGGAAAAAACATTCTAACATCAAAGCTACCCATTGTGGGGCTGGCTCGGTGGCGCACTGCTACAGTGCGCCGCTTGGGAGCGCGGCGGCGCTCCCGCCGAGGGTTCGGATCCCACATACAGACCGGCCGCTCACTGGCTGAGCGAGGTGCGGAAGTGACACCGAGGGTTGCGATCCCGTTGCCGGTCCCGGTCCGGTACGGGTGTGACACTGAGGGTTGCGATCCGTTGCCGGACACAAAAAAAGACAAAAAAGGAGAAAAAAAAAGCTACCCACTGTGGCATCTACTGATTCTACTGATTGCTATTCTACCCCTATTACATGGTTGCTTTTGTTTTTGTTTTTGTTTTTTTTTTCCCCCTTTTTTTTTTGTCTTTTTTCATGACCGGCAATGGGATCGCAACCCTCGGTGTTGTGCCTGCACCTCGCTCAGCCAGTGAGCGGCCGGTCTGTATGTGGGATCCGAACCCTCGGTGGGAGCACCGCCGCCACACTCCCAAGCGGTGCACTGTAGCAGCGCGCCACCGGGCCGGCCCCCAATCAATCAAATATTTAAAATAAATTTGCTGTAATTTTTTCTTTTGGCAGGTAAATGTATCATTGGCTTGGGCTCTGCTCTTAGCTAGAGAGTTAGTTTTGACTGCTTGTGATCCTTGAAGACTCCTATTTTAGCCTTCCAAATTCTGGATTAGATGTATGCTTGATCAATTAATATCCCTGTGCTCTTTCATCTAAGCCTCATTCGTTCTTCAAGGAAGGATGTGCCTGTTCACTTGAAGCAGAGGGGACACCATTGCCACCTCCCTGCTCTGGAGTCTGGATGGGCTGAGAGTATCAGAAGCACAATAACTTGCTCTTCACTGCTTGTACTGACAGAGCCAAACCCTGTGTGATTTTCATATAATCTGCTATTCCATTTTATCTTTGATGTAAAACTTAGAGGTGCAAGGAGGAACAGAAGGGTAGCTAACAAAATTAATTTCATAGGAGGCAGTTAGGAACTCAATATCTGTTGAGACCCTACAATGTGTCAGAAAATGTGTAGAACACATTACATGGATAATTTCACTTAATGATCATACCTATGATAAAAAACTATTACTGTGACAGTTCTACATATGACAATGATAAAAAACTTACTCAAGATCTTACCTGAGCCTTTTGACTCTTAACTCACATTGTTAAACACTATGTTCTCCCTTTTCTGGGCTCAGGTAGGCAGACATTCTCAGCAGTAAAGTCACAGTTTAGGTAGCTTTCGAAATATAGACAAGGCAGAAAAAGCCTTCTTAATAAAAAAAATTTATAAACTTACAGACTTTAGCTATAAATTGGGTACACTATTTTAGGTACCGCAAGTACGTGGAATCATACAGTATTTGTTCTTCCATGACTAGCTTATTTCACTTAGCATAATGTCACCCAGATTTATCCACAATATTGGATATAGCAGAATTTCCTTCTTTTTTAAGGCTAAGTTATAATCCATTGTATATATTTGACACATTTTCTTTCATCAATAGACATTTAGACTTGGCTATTGCAAATAATGCTGCAATGAGTATAAGAGTGCTTATATTTCTTTGATATCCTGATTCAATTCAGTGGTTAAATACCCAGAAGTGGAATCACTGGATCCCATGGTAATTCTATTTTCATTTTTTTTGAACAACATCCATACCACTTTTTATAGTAGCTATCACATTTTACGTTCCCACAACTGTGTGTAAGGCTTCCAATTTTCCCACATCCTCATCAATACTTGTTATATATTTTTTTGTTTATTTTTGATAATAGCCATCTTAACAGGTATGAGGCAATATCTTACTGTGGTTTTGAGTTGCATTTGCCTGATTATTAGTGATGTTGAGTATCTTTTTACATACCTGTTGGCCATTTTTAAGCCTTCTTTGGAGGAATATATAGTAAAATCCTTTGTCCATTTTAATTAATTTTCAATTTTTTATTACAATTTTTATATTATTACAATAATAATTATTATTTGATTTGATTTTTATTTGACTTTTTGCACTTTCAGATGCTTTATTTCAGTGCATTAAACTTAATAATGAACTATGAATGATGTATCATTACCTTTACAGAAGTTTTATACTGGTTTCTGAATCATTTCTTTATATCTGCTAATCAATTTGTTTTCATATACATATTTAAAATAAAAATTTTAACAAGGTAGATAAAAGATGCACTTTCCCATGCTTTGCTCAAGTGAGTTAAACTAAATTCCATACTAAACTAAATTCTACACTAGGAATGATGTATCATTGTCTTTTATATAAGTTTTATGGTGATGATTTTAAACAGTTTATCCAACGTTGGTTTTTGATGGATTTTTATATAAGTAAATACTTATCAGAATTTCAGCAAATTAGACAAAGAGATGCACTTTCAGATGTTTCATATAAATGAGTTAAACTAAATTCTAAACTGTGTATAATGTATTATTGTCTTTTACACAAGTTTTATGCTGATTATTTTGAACCATTTATCCAATACTGGCATACAATGAGTTTTAAAATTTGCATTTATCCCAAAATTTTAACAATATAAATCCAAGATGCACTTTCAGCTGCTTCATTTTAGTAAATTAAGCTTAATTTTTAACTAAGAATGATGTATCATTGTTTTTACATAAGATTTATATTGAATATACTGAACTTGTTTTGTTAATGCTAGTTTTCAATATTTTGTTTTGTTTTGTTTTGTTTATATAGGTTATTTTTGGCTGTAAAGCAAAAAGCATTAGTAGAGATAAAGATGGTCATTACCTAGTGACAAAAGGATCAACTCATCCTAAGACATAACAATTATAAACTTACATGTATCTATCTAACAACACAGCCTCAAATTTTATTAAAAATGTAGTAGAAAGACAAGAAAAACAGACAAATTACACTATCACCATGGGAAATTTAACACATCTCTCTGAGTACTGATGAAGCAGACAGAAAATCAGTAATGATATATAAGACTTGAACAAAATTATAAACAAACTTGAGCTAACAAATATACAAGGAATTTTGCACCCAGTAATTGATTTCCTGTTTAATTTCTTCTTGAACTCATAGGTCATTCAGGAACATGTTTAATTTCCATGTGTTGGTACAGTTTTCTGAGTTTTGCTTTTTATTGATTTCTAGTTTCAATCTGTTGTGGTCTGAAAAGATATTTGAAATGATTTATTTTTTTCTTAAATTTATTGAGACTTGATTTGTGACCAAAAATGTGATCTGTCCCGGAGAATGTTCCATGTGCTGATGAGACAAATACATATTCTGTAGTTCTTGGATAAAAAGTTCTGCAGATATCTGCCAGGTCGAGTTGGTCTAAAGTATAGTTTAAATCCTATGTTTCTCTGTTGATTTGTTGCTAGATGACCTGTCCAGTGTTGACAGAGAGATTGTAAGTTCTCCTATTATTATCGTATTGTGTTCTATCCCTTTCTTTAGGCCTAATAATGTTTACTTTATATATCCAGGTATTCCTGTGTTGAGTGCATATGTATTTATGATTGTTATGTCTTCTCATTGGATAGATCCCTTTATCATTATATAGTGGCACCCTTAGTCATTTTATGGCTTTTGGTTTAAAGTCTTTTTTATCCAATGTAAGAATACTTCTGCTCATTTTTGGTTTCCATTTCCATGCTATATCTTTTTCCATCCTTTCACAACTAGTCTGTGTGTGTGTCTTTACAGGGGAGGTGAGTCTCTTGAAGACAGCATATAGTTGCATCTAGCTTTTTACTCCAATCAGTTAGTCTGTGTCTTTTGAGTGGGGAATTTAACCCATTTACATTTAGGGTTTTTATTGACAGGTATTGTCTTACTCTTGACATTTCATTGCTTTTCTTATGGTTAGTTTAAATATCTTTTGTTCCTTTCTTCCCCTTTAATTGTTTGTCTTTGATGTTTGTTGGTTTTTTGAGGTGGTAAGGTTTAATTTCTTTCTCTTTCTCTTTTGAACTTTTGTTCTACCAGTGGGTTTTGTTTTTTTCTTGTGTTTTCATGGTAGTGATTATCATTTTTGGATTCCAGATTCAGGACTCCCTTAAGGATTTCTTGCAGGGCTAGTTGTGTGGTGGTGAACTCCTGCAGTTTTGGTTTGCCTGGGAAATACACTATTTGTCCTTCATTTCTAAAGGATAGCCTTTCTGGATATAGTATTCTTGGATGGCATTTTTTTTTCTTTTAGTATTTTGAATGTATCATCCCATTTTCTTCTGGCATGTAGAGTTTCTGTTGAGAAATCTTCTGTTAGTCTGATAGGAGCTTCCTTATAGGTGACTTGATGCTTTTATCTTGCTTCTTTTAAAGTTCCCTATTTGTCTCTGAGCTTTGCCAGTTTGACTATAATATGTCTTGAAGAGGATCTTTTTGGGTTTAATCTGTTTGGGGATCTTGGAGCCTCCTAGATCTGAAGGTCTGTGTCACTCCCTATACCTGGGAAGTTTTCTATTATTATTTCAATGAATAGATTTTCCACGCCTTTTCCTTTCTCCTCCCCTTCTAGAACAACCATGACTCAAATGTGTTGTGCTCTTATGGTTGTCTGCTAGCTCTCTTAGATTTTCTTCATTTTTAAAAATTGCTTTTTCCTTCTTTTGTCCACCTGGGTTATTTCAAAAAGATTATCCTCAAAATCAGAAATTCTCTCTTTGGCTTGTTCTAGTCTGATGCTTAAGCTCTCTGTTGTGTTTTTTTATTTCTTTGAGTGAATCTTTCAGTTCCATGAGTTCTGCTACATTCTTTTTAAGGTATTAATCTCTTTATTAATTTCCTCCTTCATATTATCGATTTTTTTCCCATTTCATTATGTTGTCTAACTGAGTCTTCTCGTATCTCATTCAGTTTCCTTAAGATTGTTGCTCAGAATTCCTTTTCAGTCATTTCAAGGGCTTACTCCTCTATAGGGTCTGGTATTTGAGAATTACTGGATCCTTTTGATGATGTCATATTTTCTTGGGCTTTCATATTTCTAGTGTCTCTATGTAGATGTCTAGTCATCTGGCAGAGCAGTTTCTTCTTCTGTTACTCTGGAGTGGGCTTTGAGGAAAGAAACTTTATCTCTTTTTTCTAGTTTCCACTGGTGACTCCTCTTGTGTTAATGCCATCAAGTGTCTTGTGGGCTGCTTGCACGATGGCTGTGTCTACCACTGTGGCAATGAGCTACGATTGCAGCAGCTGTGATTGTGGCAGTGGCTGTGGTGGTTCACCTACATGGAAGTGATGTTTTCAGTGTGCTTCTGCCTGCTGCTGGTTGGGGGGTGTTGCCCACAGCTCCTGCCTGGAGCCCTGTGCATGCTCCTTCCTGTGGCCAGGTGGTGGGGGCTTCTCATGGCTCCTGCCTAGGACCCTGTGTGTGCTCCTGCCTGATTCTGAGTCATGGGCACTTCACATAGATCCTGCCCATTTTTAATAGGGTTATTCATTTTTGTCTAATTTTGCTTTTGTTGCTTGCGACTTTGGTGTCAGATCCAAGAAATCATTACCAGCTCCTGCCTGATTCTGAGTCATGGGCACTTCACATAGATCCTGCCCATTTTTAATAGGGTTAATCATTTTTGTCTAATTTTGCTTTTGTTGCTTGCGACTTTGGTGTCAGATCCAAGAAATCATTACCAGGCCCAGTGTTGTGAAGCTTTTACCTTATGTTTTTTTCTAGGAGTTCTTACAGTTTCAGGTCTTACATTTAAATCTTTACTCCCTTTTGAGTTGACTTTTGTGCATGATATAAGATAAGGATCTGATTTGCATGTTATATCCAGTTTCCTAACACCATTTGTTGAAGAAGTTATCCTTTCCCCATTATGCATTTGTGGCATCCTTGTTGAGGATTAGTTAACCTTATATGTGTGTGTTTATTTCCAGGTTCTCTATTCTGTTCCATTGGTCTATATGTTTGTTTTTAATTGGGGACTTTTAGTACTAATAATAACAGTTGTGATTCTGTGTGTGTGTGTGTGTATTTCAAAATGAAAGTATGTTGAATTTTTATGATTATAGAAGTAATATTCATCAATTATAAAAAGGTCACAGAAAAGAAAATTAAAATTCCCAGTAATCCCACAACATGGATTCAACAATGAAGTCTGATTCTGCTAAGAGATGCCTACTATGAAGTGTCGAAAATTGTGTATAACACTTTTTCTGTACTATTTCATTATGACAACTAACAACTGTGTGAAGAAAGTATTATCTACATTTTATGTATGGGACAATGAGGTTCAATGATTCAATGGTCCTGTACTAATCTTAGAGTGTTAGAATAAAGGTTACTCTGATCAGTCTATATTTTTTTACTTTCTATTGTCATAGCTACATATTCTTTTTCCATTTAAAAAATGACAATTTCTACAAAGAAAAAAGTTTCCCTCATTGTTAGGGAAAAATGGGGAAGATGTAATAATTTGTGCAAATACTTACATATTTAAATTTTTAATAGGTCAAGGGTATGAAGGCTTTTAGTTTGTAAAATTATCTGATCAAGTGCTAATTATATTGTAAAGTTCCACAGTGAAGAGCTATATTTCTTCATGTTTCTCTCATTGTTTTTATTATTATTATTGTTACTTTTCTTGCTGTGAATAATATCACTTTGACAATATGATTAGAGAAAATAATCATAGTTAGGGTATACATTCAATACGACTTAAATAATTATGTTAAAATAATTCTAAACTTAGATGTGACGACTTTCCAAGAAGATTTGGTTGCCAGAATCCAGTGGATGCACATATCCACTTGATATCTTGAGAGGATTTTCCTTTAATGACTTTCTGTATGTTTGTAGCTTTGAATAACCAGCTTTTCATCAGGAAAAAAAATTGACATATATACACTACTATAAATTTAGTCTGTAAACATAGTGCAATTTAGGTTTTGAGAACAGTCCAATGAACACATTTATTTCAAGCATTCTGTGGTAAAGCTGGCTGGGAGGCAAATGAATCAATTCATAGGAAGTGAATATTTCAAACTCTGTCTGGTACATCTAAGATGGCTTTGTGAGCTGGGGGAATTGCCAAATATAATGATCTCTTGACTGGTTATGATTTAACTATTGATCAACAAGAGAGAGATATGGGAACTGACCAGCCACTGCATAAAATGAAGGCTTGCAAAACACAAAAGATGAGAAGTAAAGAGCAGTTTGCTGTAGTGCACATCCCAAAAGAAAAGGTATGCTGTACTTGACTAACTACAGCTTTGAGCCGTCCTTTCTGTGGAAACATATCTTTGGAGGAAAGAGCTGTATGAGAGCATTTATTTACTTTTTAGTGCCACTGCATAAAATGAAGGCTTGCAAAACACAAAAGATGAGAAGTAAAGAGCAGTTTGCTGCAGTGCACATCCCAAAAGAAAAGGTACGCTGTACTTGACTAACTACAGCTTTGAGCCGTCCTTTCTGTGGAAACATATCTTTGGAGGAAAGAGCTGTATGAGAGCATTTATTTACTTTTTAGCTTTTCTGATTTCGTGAAGACATGAATAGAACTAAAAATTATCAAGATTCATTTTTATGGTTCAGTGATTTTTCCTTTGCTGATCAAGATCACATTTTCTACAGGTCTATAATTTAGAACCATCAAATATCATTTTGCTATTTTAAGAAACTAGCTTTAACATTTAATACTTTCTTAACTAAGAAGAGAATTCATAAATGTTGTTCATTAACAATCCTAGAAAGTCAAAAGGTTAAAAAGAGTTCATATTTTTTAAATAAGTAAGCCTATTTGAGTAACTTCTCTTTTTCTTGATGATTTAACTTTGCATGTTCTTAGTTTTATTTTTTTACTTTTATTACTAAATTAGTTTTACAACAGTTGGTAAACTTTGCATCATCATGGGAAAATAAATACTAGTCTTTCCACAAAATGTGGATTCTTAATAACATACAACTTTCCATGACAGGGGAATGCATTTACTACTTTGCAAATTGACTCTGGACTTCTCTCTATAACTAAAATGCAGACACTCCAAAATGTGCAAAAGGATTGTACTCCAAGAGTGCAAATGTGAGTTCTCTTTATGTGCATAATGATTCAGTTGTCAGATCAACATAAACAAGCTGAACTAATGCAGGAATCTAGAACTCCATGGCTCTTGGGCAAGGTGCGGCATTTGAGGAGGAGCCAGGGACTTGAGTCCAGTAGACAGGGTTGCAGCAGGATGGCTCAGCCTGGAAGTGCAGTTCCCTGCCACGTATACTGACTGTCCTCCTTCCTCATCAGCACTACCTGACTTTGCTGGGATCAGTACTGTGCCTACCCCAGGTGAGATACTTTTCCATCCTCCTGAGTACCTACGAGGGACCATACGCTCCAGGTCTTGTCAATAAGATATGGGAGGGAAACAGAAGGAAGGCTTCTGAGAGGAAGACCTCACAGCTGGGGCTGTCCCTGCCCCTCATGTTTTTGTGCTTTGTATGTGGCAGCTCTGGCAATTGTGAGTGGGGCTGTAGCAGCATTTCCAGCGGTGTGGGTGTCCCTAACCTGAGTGAGCCCCTAAACTAACATCAGTAGTTAACCTCATTCAGATTCCTTAGAGGAGAAATAACATGCCCTAAATTGTTTAAGCCACTGTTATTCCAGCATCCTGTCTAATATCAGTGCAGCTCTGGGCTTGTCTCTCCCTTTCTCTCCTTTGATTCCCTTTCTCCTTTTGTTTCTCCTCTACAAGGTTCTGTAAGTTGAGGATGTAGGAAAAAAGCAACAGTGGAATGATGGGAGACATTTTGCTCTATGACAACAACACTTTTTCTCTTTTGAAAGAAGGGAGAATAAAAGGGATAGAAACATGCTTGGAATTGGGAGAGTCCGCAGTGTTTAAGAGAGTAAAGTGAGAAAAAGGAAAACCTGGTGTCCCCATGATGAGTCTGGGAGTTGACTACACCTTCCATGTGAGGGCGGTCATGGCTATGAAACAGAAACACCATATTGGGCCCAAATAACTCCATGGGCTTCCTGATACAAAAAATCTGTGATCTTGAGATACTATTTTTCCAAGGACTTTTAGAAGTATGGGACCAAAATAAAGGAGCTAGTGTGTTTGCCACTTATAGTAAGGGGCAGTTGCATCTCCTCTCCCAGACTGGAAAAGTTAGCCCTCACAAGCAATTGGAATTCAGGAGAAGGCTGCATGTTCCCAGCCAGCACCTAAGAGACCACCCTGTGCAGCAAGCTGCAGGTCATCTGGCTGTGCCGCCCTGTCAGGCTCAGGCCACTGGAGGGTTTCCATGATGCAATGGCCAGACAGCCAGTGCCTCCTAAAGATCAGGCCGTTCAGATCACCAGAGGATGATTAGTTTTCTGGTCTTCAAAGGCTGGGTCTTCATGCAAATTAGGAGCCATGAGAAAAATGCACCTGGGGAGGAAAAAGATTTCCCAGCTACCTCTTCAAAGACATGATTGAAAAGATAATTATTTAATACGTTTCACTGGACAAAAAAGTAATGCCATGAATTATTTCCTTGAATTAGACTTATTTTGTGGCTGAGAGAATCCTAATTTGCCACAGGATGCCTTAGATCTTCCTTTTCCCAGGAGCATTTTAATAAAAAGTAGGAAAGTGCATAGAGAGTTGTCTTAAAATATTGCAAGTAAGAAATCCCATTTATGTTTCAGTTTTCCAGTGTGTGATATTGTGAGATGAGGAACCTCTATTCTGCCAGCGATGTTATAAATATGAGCCAGCAACACAGCCTTTCATTTCTTTTCTATCCCCATTACCTCTGCCTTTGGCCAAGCCACCAACATGTCTAACTAGGACTATAGTAATAGCTTCCTAACCTGACATTCATTCTTGTTGCTTCAAACACATCCCCTGCCTGTGCCCGTGATGATCAACACTGGGGCTCTCTGTGTCACAGTGACTCAGGTACTCAGACTGACAGGTTCCTTCTTGACATGTGCTTGCATGATCACAGGAACAAGGAGAGGAGAGCATGGAAAACCTCATACTGGCTCCCAAAGTTTCTTCCCCAGAGTAACCCATGCTGCTTTCATTCACGTCGCATTAGCTAAACCAAATCATATAACCACAGCTAACTTAAGCGGGGGTGGGGGGAAGAGTATATAATCACCCCCGGGATGACATGAGCAGATATTACGGTCGATCGTATTTTCTCTCATTGCCTCCCCATCTTCCTGTCCCCCAAATATTGACAAAACCAACTGCAACTTAACATAGCTGTTCAAACATGGCTTCCTCAGGAAAATACTTCCCTCTTTCATGGATTGGGCTATTTTCACCTGTTACATGTTTACTCTTCACAGTAACCATTACTTGGTTGACACCTGTTGTTCCTTCAGTATTATAAGGTTCATGAGGGAAGAGTCTGTGCCTGTCTAATCCACCCCTAGGTCCTGTGTCAACACCAGGAGCTGGCCCTTAGAAGCTTTCATGAAATAGCCATTGAGCAGACGAAAGAACGGTTGCAGGCTGCCGAAGAAACCACTGCGTACAACTTTATCGTGAATGTAGTCAATAGCTGGCAGATTACATTACACAGATGGAAATAACTCTTTTCCGACTAGGAAAATTCCTGCTGCTGATGCCGATGTATCAGAGACCTAGATCTTAACACCACTGTAATCGTACAGTGATCGGTGAACTTACTTGAAAATCTATATTCGCTTATAAAATGGAACAGTATCTGCTGGTGAACTCATAGGGCTGTTGTGAGGATCGAGGCCAACATACGCTGATGTGTCTAGAATTTCATTTTGAAGAATGACAACTTAAAATCAGGTGTTTTCAAAGAGTCCATGATTATCAATTTTCCCTTTGTCTTCATTTATCCTTCTCCGTGTTGTATGTTTGTGTGTGTGTCTGTCTGTCCGTCTGTCTTCTCCTCCTCTGCATGATCTTTATAGTTAACGTGTAAGGTGCTCGCTCTGTCTGAGGCACTAGGCTAACCACAATTCTTTAGCTAGTTTAACCCCATGCACTGGGCACTATTCTCACTTTCAATCGCTCTTGAGTGAACAGAGTTTACTTGATAATCCTTCATTTCTCTGGGGTTTGGTTGCCAATGTAAATTATTACTGGAAAGGCATTTATATATTTTTTTTCTCTGTGTAGAAACAATGAGTTTTTTTATACTCTGAGATTATAGACTTTCATATAGGAGTTTTATTTCTTGCCACTATAATCATTCACAGAGACAATACTCGCTGGGTTCTGTTTTCCAGTCACTTAATATCTGTCTTGGCTCATTTGCATCTTGGCTAATTTAAGTTACTATGCAAGTATTAATTTTTGTTTTTTAAAAATAGGAATAAAAATAGCTGTCTTGTAGATTTGTTTTGTGAAGATTAAATAACACTCTAAAAATACCTAGCATCGGGCATACACGTAGTAGGGCTTCTACCAATTATGATTGTTTCGTATTTATTACGTCAGTGCACACTGAGAAGTCGATTGGTTGGAAGTAGATTCATTAATGTGGGCCCAAATGTTAATGTGTTCAGAACATGACTAATTTATAATAGACATGACTGCATCAAGAGATATTACTTTTGCTTGAAGATGATTTGAGGAGAAGGTCTTTGGTAGTTAAATAACACTCTAAAAATACCTAGCATCGGGCATACACGTAGTAGGGCTTCTACCAATTATAATTGTTTCGTATTTATTATGTCAGTGCACACTGAGAAGTCGATTGGTTGGAAGTAGATTCATTAATGTGGGCCCAAATGTTAACGTGTTCAGAACATGACTAATTTATAATAGACATGGCTGCATCAAGAGATATTACTTTTGCTTGAAGATGATTTGAGGAGAAGGTCTTTGGTAGCTGTGATTATATCATAGCTCCAAACTGTTCTGGAAGACTTAAGATCAATGGAGCTGCTAATATAGATTATAAATAATATATAATATTATCAGTTTTATAAAATTAAATATAATAATTATTATTATAGCTAATATTTATTAAGAGCTACTATGTTCCAGGTACAGTTCTAAGTATTTTATATATGTTAACTCATTTTACACACACAACAACCTTAAGATGTAGCTCTGCTCTGAATTCCGCTCTTCAGATGAGGAATCTGAGGCACAGAGAGTTTCAGTGACCTGCCCAAGATCACACAACTAGCAGAGCATGGTGGCTGAAATACGTCTGAAGCAGCCAGTCTCTGAAGTACAGGACCTAACCCAGTGTTGTCCAATAGTACTTTAAAAAATTTCATTGATTTTTAACTGATAAACAATAATTACTTTGTGGGGCACAAAGTAACATTTTGATCTATGTATACATTGTAGAAAGACTCTATCTAGAAAATTAACATATTCATCACCTTACCAATTTTATCACTTTTTTGTGTGTGGTGAGGATTTAAAAAATCTATCCTTTTAGCAATTTTGAAATATACAATATATTATTGTTAACTATGGTTTTCACGCAGTGTAATATATCACTAAAACCTATTCCGGCTGTCTAAGTAAGACTTTGCACACTTCGGTTAGTATTTCCCCTCTCCCTTCCTATCCCCTTCCCCCCAGCCTATGGTAACTACCTTTCTACTCTCTGTTTCTGTGAGATCAACTTTATGTAATAATGGTAATTTTATTCTATATTTGTATTGCCCAGTATGGTATCCACTAGCAATGTGTGGCTGTTGAGCATTTGAAAAGTTGCCAGTGCAAATAAGGCACTATTTTAAATTTTATTTAATTTGAATAAATTAAAATGAAAATTTAAATGGACACATTTAGCTAGCAGCTACCATATGAGAGCAGCTCTAACCCCCATATTCCACTTCCTCTCTACTACAAATAAAAATATCTAAAGTTTTCACAATAAAATCAAGATACATCAAATTAAAAAATAAAAATTGGTACCTATAGGACAGTTTAATTGATTCAGTTATTTGTATTTGTGTTCGATGTGCAAACGAGACATTTAAAAAAAAATTCCACCTTTGCTCAATTAAAGAATTTAAGGCCTTACATTTTTCTCTGAAAAATAAAATTAAAAAGCAATAATATAATACAAATTGGCTATTTCACTACATAAAAAAAGAGAGTTGGAGTAAAATATCGCATAGGCAGAGTTTAAGCCAAGTGTCAGACCAGGAGAGTGTGTTCACGGCCTTTGACAGATGGAATTATCCTAAGCACCATGAAGGGCCAACACAGAGGAGATCAAAGGTCTAATAGGAAAATGGATAAAGCCCATAAACAAGAACCACAGGTGATGACAGAAAAACAGTAAATCAATGTATAGTGAGATGTCCAATCAACACATCATGAGACGTCCAACATTACCAATAATAGGAAAATACACATTTACAAGAAAATATCTGGAGTAGCAGGAAGGCTTGAATTTGGCCACCAGGAAGAACTGACCAACGGTGAGGGCTGTAGCTGCCACACCACTGGCCACCTCCAGGGAAAATGGTCGAGTTTGCTTCTCTCCAGTTCTTAATCAGCAGCTCAGCCTTGGAATTGAGTCCCTGGAGCAGCTGAGAGTGTAGTCGCAGGAAGCCATCAGGTGAGAGCTTGAGTTCCCACTCTGCTGTTTACCAGCCTTGTGACGCGGGATGGTTCTCACACTGACTTAGCCTCAGTCTCCCCATCTTGTAGCAACTTATAGAATATCAATGTCCCAGCTCAAAAGACAACCCTTGGCAAATAAAAGTGTGTGTGTGTGTGTGTGTGTGTGTGTGTGTGTGTGTGTGACAGACATGGAGCATCACTGTGGTACTCTATACGAATGAAAACGCAGCTGATGAACTTACCATCTATTCTTCTCAGTAACTCTGATTTTCTTATTAAAGTTTATTTCTGAAGGATTCAAAAAGGGTGCAAATTCAGGTCTTCAGACCTACATGGAAATGGGAATTTCCATGGCATTTAGAATTTATTCATTTAACAAATACTGCTTCCTTCTTCAGAATTCGTCGTAGAATCTGGGCTGGATCTGGCTAGCTTCAGATGACAAGATTGAACATCGGCAAACAACACAAGTAACATCGTTGTCAGTGCCCACTGAGAGCCGCTTAACATCTGCATCTGACAAAGTATTAATATCCATAATATACAAGGAACTCAATCAACTTAACAGTAAAAAAAACAAATAGCCCAATTAAAAAATGGGCAACAGAGCTGAATAGACATTTCTCAGAGGAAGATGTACAAATGGCCAACAAGCACATGAGAAAATGCTCAATATCACTCAACATTAGGGAAATGCAAATCAAAACCACACTGAGATATCAGCTCACCCAAGTTAGACTGGACGTTATCAAAAAGACAGAGAATAACAAATGCTGGTGAGGATGCAGGGAAAGGGAAACTCTCCTACACTGTTGGTGGGACTGTAAATTGGTGCAGCCACTATGGAAAAGATATGGAGTTTCCTCAACAGCTACAGATAGAACTCCCATACCATCTAGCAATCTCACTGCTGGGTGTATACCCAAAGGAATGGAAATCGTCAGGCGGACGGGATACCTGCACTCCCAGACGGGATACCTGCACTCCAATGTTTATTGGAGATCTATTTACAACAGCCAAGAATTGGAACCAACCTAAATGTCCCTCGTCAGATGACTGGATAAGAGAAATGTGGTTATTTACACAATGGAATACTATTCTGCCATAAAAAGAATGAATTCCTGCCATTAGCAGCAACATGGATAAACTTAGAGAAAATCATGTTTAGTGAAATAAGCCAGGCACAGAAAGGGAGATACCACAGGTCCTGGGAAATACCACACGTCCACACTCATAAGTGGGAGCTAAAAA
The DNA here is from genome assembly GCF_000696425.1 of Galeopterus variegatus. NCBI lineage: Eukaryota > Metazoa > Chordata > Mammalia > Dermoptera > Cynocephalidae > Galeopterus > Galeopterus variegatus. Next base: position 345,067 of record NW_007726614.1, read on the forward strand.
AATAAACAAATAGGTTTTTTTAAAAAGGAAAGATACAGCAATCATAACAATACATTGAACATTCAAATGGGGGGAACAGAATTGAAATTACTAGAGGTGGAAAGGGAGGGGAGGGTTAGGGAGGAATTGGCAAAAGGCCATGAAAAATGATTACATTGTACAATGTTGAATATACTAATTATCCTGATGTGAACATCACATATTGCACACAGGTATTGATATTCAACTCTGTATCCCAAAGATATGTACAATCAACTATGTTACAATTAAAAAAAATTTAAAAATCTGTACTTCAACCAACCTCCTGACACCTGGTTTCCTTTTTTCCAAACCACAGAAATACATAAGAACAATTTTATTGTTCATGTTACTACTTAAATTATACTTAAAGTGATTTTTGTCTTTATATTAGAATAAAAACTAAATTTCAAATGTATATTCACATAGATTTTCAGGGTAAAATCAGCTACATTTAGGCTGAAATGACTTACCTTTCTATTTTTAATAAAGGACTAGGTTTATGGAGTCAAATAAAATCAGGTTTTCTTTCTTCTTTATCAAGATGTGCTGTTTGTCCTTGCAGATGGAAAACATCTATAAATCTACAGTATGTGTGGGCTTACTGAGTCTAAAAAAGTTGTGCTGTTATTTATATCTTACTGTAAGAAAGACCTTGTCTGGAGAAGAGAAAAACAGCCATAGGCTGTCAAACTTGGTTGATGTAATTATTAGCTAAAAAAAGACTAAGGTTTTCTTTTTGCTAAAACATAAATATGAATTTATTGTTCCACACTTTCAGTGTCTTAGAGTCCCCGAACATTGTTTATGGTGTGTGGAAAAATCAGGCATTTGGTCATCTTATTGTTATCAAACATGGCAGGCACTTGTCACTGCTGTGGACTCAAGGTCCAGGCACGGAGGCCATAAAAAGCACAACCAAGCTCAATGCTGTGGCACTTTTTAAAAGATAAATCCCTTCTGCCTTGGATGTGAAAGTGATTTGTTTACTGCACAGTGAATTGCCTGCATTAGTTTTATTCTTTTGTTTCCAAATAGAAGGCAAATGACAATGGAAAAATGAAAAGCAACAACCAAAAAGAGGATGCTGAGGTAGAAGACATTTGTTCTTTCCACGAGCACATAGTGAGTGCCTCTAGGTGCCTGACCCAGAGCACAGTAGCTGGGATGCAAAGACCAATCACTGTGACATAGTCCTTATGCTCAAGGCTCAGAGTCTAGAGGAACCTGTGTGATTGTAGCCCATGACTGAGAAAGGTTGATGCCAACTGGCTGAGTCATTCAGCCCACTGGGTTCCTCTGTGCATCTTATGGGGTGGAGGTTCTCATGTGATACAAAGATTATCACACTTTGTGGCCAGCCACTTGTATGTCCTTTCACATGAGGAGCTCCTCATCCTGAGGTCCCTGCTCTTAATCACATCTGCAAAGTTCCCTTTCCATGTAACATGACACGTCACATGATATTCGCAGGTTCCAGAGATTAGGACATGGACATCTTCAAGGGCCATTGTTCTGTCCATGATAGCTTCTCATCCACCACACCCTCAAGCAGCTCTTCTTTGCTGAGATGCTCACCAGAGTTTGGCCTCCTCCCCTGACCTCTTCCCACCCTCCAAGGGATCTCCATTCCCACTGCACCCTGACTCAACATCTTCCCACCCAACTCATCGTGCTTTCTGTTGCTATTCTTCTTTCCTTTGGGCTTGAATGTTGTTCCCCCTCCATCAAAAAAGCATCTGATCAGCTTACAGTGCACACACAACAAGATAGGATAAATGAATAGATAATCAGGAAGGATTAAATGCAAAAGACAGATTGAAAAGTAAAGCAAGGGGTAGGTAATGTGGGTACAGAAAACATATTCTCAAAAGTACTTTTCAGTCACCAGCCTAGGCTCACAGACATGGCTCTGAATTTCTTGGACACTAGAGCAAAGAGCAAAATGTGACCATTTACAATTTTTTTCAAACATTTTAGCAGCAAATTTTAATTTTTCCAGTGATTTACTACAAATTACCTGAAACTATGAAATAAAGGCAAACTGCTCCTGAAATCTCACCTCTCCATCCTTGTTCTTTGAACATGTCAGCGTAGCTCTCACCTTGCATCTCTGAATTTATTTTTTCTTCTTCGTAGGTTGCCCTCACCCAGGTAGCCACATCATCTTTGTTTAGGGGTCTCTCCTGTGCTGCTCGGCACTCCCTATTTCCCTTGCACGAGTTACTTTTTCTATAGTGCTGCTGCTTATTGATGTACTTTGTGTGCTTTGTTCAGCTGCTCCACTTGGCTAATTCACAAGGGACTGTCATATGGAGGCCCACCCCTTTATACATATATGTCTTGAACTTATCAACCAAGATGACAAAAAGTTAAGTGAATCATGTTCCACCAGCCTTTCTGACAAGCATGCCACTATAATGAACAAATAAAAATATATAAAGCTATGGATTTTAAGTCATGGAAAGCCATCAGAATGAATGGCAAATGAAGTTAATGATCATTGCTCATATCTGGGTGTACTGTCCATTGATCAGTGTGGATTGCATTAGTAATAAAATAATGCATGTAATTTGTAAATTACCATGTATTCATTCCATACAATTTATTTTACTTTTAATATAACTTTAACAAAACATGTTCTATACACAGTAATGATCTAAAGAATTAAACAGTAAAATATTATATTTAAAGTGCACTTTTTTAAAAGTATATTAAAGAAAATGTAACAATTTTGAAGAATTAAAATTATTTTTCAGAAATTTTTTTTAAATGTCATAACTGGAGCTGCCAGGACCACACGTCCTGAGGCACCCATGTGGGAACAGATAGGTGCTGCTGCTGGACTCCTAGCCCAGGCCACTCCCCACGGCCCAGAGTGGCCTGAGCCTCCCACCCATAGGTACTGAGGCAGCTGTGCCATATTGGCAGTCCCAGCAGGATCCTAGCAAGATAATAGGGTTGAATGAGCAGACCATGAAATCCCCTGCCACGATGACTAAACGCCAAAGGAGAGATACCAGAAATATGAAAAATCAAGAAAGTGCACCACCAAAGGGTAATAATAACTCTCACCCTCTAGATCCTATAGAGCGAGAACCCCTTGAAATGACTGACAAGGAATTTTGAGCAATAATTCTAAGGAAACTAAATGATATACAAGAAA
>NW_007726614.1:348726-354706 GCF_000696425.1 Galeopterus variegatus
AAATAAAAAATACAACAGAGAGTTTAACCAGCAGGCTTGCAGAGCAGAAGAGAGAACTTCTGACCTTGAAGATGGGCTGTTTGAAATAACACAGGCAGACAAAAAAAGAAAAAAGAAAAAAGAATTAAAAACATTGAAGAAAACCTAAGAGAGATAACAGACAACCTTAAGTGCTCAAATATCTGAGTCATGGGTATTCCAGAAGGGGAGGAAAAAGGAGATTGTGTTGAAAACATATTCAACAAAATAGTGGCAGAAAACTTCCCAGGTATAGGAAAAGACACAGATCTTCAGATTCAGGAAGCTCAAAGATCCCCAACAGTATTCAACCCAAAAAGGTCTTCTCCAAGACATGTTATAGTCAAATTGGCAAAACTCAAAGACAAAGAGAGCATCTTAAAAGCTGCAAGAAAGAAGCATCAAATCACCTATAAGGGAGCCCCAATCACACTAACATCAGACTTTTCATCACAAACCTAAAAGCCAGAAAAGAATGGGATGATATATTCAAAATACTAAAAGACAAAGATTGCCAGCCAATAATACTTTACCCAGCAAGGCTATCCTTCTGAAATGAAAGACAAATAGTATATTTCTCAGGCAAACAAAAACTGCGGGAGTTCACTACCACACAACCAGTCTTACAAGAAATTCTCAAGGGAGTACTGGGTTTGGTACCTGGAAAACAGCCAGCACTGCCATAAATACTCAAGAAAAATCAAAACCCACTAGTAAAATAAAAATGCTAACAATAAAGATAAAAAAAAGTTTATCTACCATCCCAAGAAACCAACAAGTACAGAAGACAAAGAAAGAAAGGAATAAAAACACTTAAACATCCAAAAAAAAAATCAGTTAAGTGCTAGGAGTAAATCAACACTTTTCAATGACAACTCAGTGTAAAAGGAATAAATTCCCCACTCAAAAAACACAGACTGACTGATTGGATTAAAAAAGTGGACCCAACTATATGCTGCCTTCAAGAGACTCTTCTCACCTGTAAAGACACCCAGAGACTAAGAATGAAAGGATGGAAAAAAGATATACCATGCAAATAGAAATGAAAAATGAGCTGGAGTAGCTGTTCTTATATCTGATAAAATATACTTTAAACCAAAAACCATAAAAAGAGATAAAGAAGGCCACTATATAACGATAACAGGATTTACCCATCAAGAAGACATAACAATCATAAATATATATGCACCCAATGTTGGAGCAGCCAGATTTATAAACCAAATACTATTAGACCTAAAGAATGAGATAGACACTAATGCAATAATAGCAGGGGACCTGAACATACCACTATCAATATTGGACAGATCATCTAGGCAAAGAATCAGCAAAGAAACACAAGATCTAAACAACACTTTAGACCAATTGGACTTGGCAGATATCTACAGAACATTCCATTCAACAAACTCACAGTATTCATTCTCATCAGCACATGGAACATTCTCCAGGATAGATCACATGTTAGGTTACAAACCAAGTCTCAGCAAATTCAAAACTGGTGGAATTTTCCCATGTATTTTTTTGATCACAGTGGATTAAAATTAGAAATCAATAACAAATGAAATTCTGGAAACTATACAAACACATGGAAATTAAACAGCATTCTACTTAATGACATATGGGTCCAAGAAGAAATTCAATAGGAAATCAAAAAATTCATTGAAACTAATGAAAATAATGATACATCATAACAAAACCTGTGGGATACTGCAAAAGCTGTACTAAGCGGGAAATTTGTTGCATTAAAAGCTTACTTCAGAAGAATGATAAGATGGCAAGAAAACTGTTGGATTTGTCAAAAATCGCATCCTGACTTCAACCAAAAATGAGACTGCAGAGGTCACATAGAACCAGAAATTTGATATAAGAGAGAACAGTAATTGGATTGATTCCTTCCCAATTTAACAAGCTTATTTAAGACTCAACTAGGCTGGGCATTGCTTCATGTATTGCATGTGTAAACATGAATCATACAGTCTTTATCCTCAACACACTTATTTTCTAGTAGAAAAGGAAGGCAAATGAACACACCGCTAAAATAGAGAGGCAAAGCATTATTTGCTTTTCATTCTTGTTCATCCAGCACCTGCCACCCTGTCTGGCACAAACTGAGCATTTACTAAATGAACAGAGGATGTAAAAATATTTAAACCACACATATGTAATTTTGCAAAGAACAAGCTAAGTTCACAGAACTTCAACTCTCTGTGTTATACTGTAGTACAACCTGATCTGTAGAGAAGATATTTCTATCATTTGTACACAATAAATACACCTGATTTGTAACTTATAAGATTGTTATCTAAATCTGTCAATTAAATTTGTTGATCACATTAGAAAATTTCAAACCCAGATGGATATTGTAAATTTTATATAATATAGATTATCGAAAGCAGAAATTAAGCTCATATTTTATATTATTTGTTGACAATATAAATGTCAATGAAGTCCTAAGACAATTATGGATGTAACCAACAGTATTTCAATTGCAGACATAGGTTGTTGTCTGAGATATATTAGATAACCACTGGTCCCGTTTCTGAGGTCCCCGCTATGTGAGGTTACCATTTGAAGAAAACGTTTGACTCTAGCCTCAGGCTGTGTGTTTGTTACCTGGCTGCAAGTTTGTCCTAATGGGATTCTGTCCTTACCACATCTCTTTTGGATGAGCTCCACACAGCAGTCAGCCCCAAAGGAATGAGTTTTGCCAATCTTTAGAGAGATTGCTGTGTCTTGCCATCTACTTCATTGAAAATACAATTTATCTTTGGGGGAGAAAAGACTTTCTGACAAATTTTTATAAGAAGTTTCAATTTTATACTGCCTGGGGTTTATTAATCTCTTCAGGATGTAAAAATCCAGAACTCTCTTTCTCTGTATGTTTGCACCCATATTTTACTGCCTTCTACAACCTGATTTTCAATAGTATAAGAAAGTCCTGTGTGCTAACAGGCTCCTCTCCAGGAATTCCTAACACCTGTGGAAAGCTGGATGTCTTTTCTCAGCTATGGTGGAAAGGACCAGAGAGGGGGTGGTGAGGAGAGGAGCCATAGATTATATCCTGAAAAATGTCAGCAGTAGGTAGTTTCTAAATATAAAAACAGTTAACATATTTCTTTCCTATAAAGATGACATTTTAACTGTCAGGTCTCCTGCCGGCTGACCTGAACAGCCCTTGACTCGCTATCAGTCTCTCCCTTGGTGTCCCTTCTGGTGGGCGAGAGAATTGCCCAGATTCCTCTTTCCCTCCGGTCCCCATTGGAAGGAGACGGAGGAAGAGAGCCATGAAGAGAGGTGAGCACAGCCGCCAGCCCTAACCAGCCCTGTTTAAAGGACACTCAGACACGGCCGGGGTTCTGTTGAGCAGTTCCATTTATTATCACATGAGCACTTGCTTTTAAAGGCAAATGAGGAAGGGAGATTTTTACATCCTCCAATCAGCTTAAAGGTTAGGAGAGCATGCATCCTGTCTCAATGCCTAGCTATTGCAATCACGTAGTGTTCACGAGCACAAAAGCACGTATTTGGCCAATAAGGGCTAAGGCAAAGTTCCTGCAGACACTCCCACCTTACTTCTTCCTGGTGCCCTCTTAGGCTTCCACGTTAATATGCCCTTGTGGGCCCAGAATGGTGCTGCTTGTAATGTCACTTAAGGTGGCGTTAGTTTTTAAGGCCTGACATTTAACAAAGCATGAGAAGACAATTACATTTTGGGAAAAAAGTGTGTGCTATGACAAAATTATTGGGAAATAGATACTGGAAATGTTTTCATCGTGGTGATTGGAGCCATTGAGGTGATGTTGTTAAAGTTATGCATCACCTTTAAAGCCATTTATGTCCACACACTCAAAAATTGGAAACAACTTTCTGCTCTGTGTAGTAATCTTTCAAATGATGACTTTCAGCTAGTTTTAAATCTGATGGTTAAAACCATTAAACAGCCTGTACTTTCTGATTACTTAATGGGAACAATGGTTGACAAACAGAACATGGAAATTTAAGAGCTGAATTTTAATCAAGCTTTGGTATAATTGGGCAATGGAATTAACAAATGAGTATTATAATTTAGTAAGTTCAGGCTTATCTTATTTGATATTATATAGTCTTGTGAGCTGTTTTTTATTTTCAACTAAACAGCCCAAAATCAACATGAACTTCAGTTAGAACTGGAATTTCATATCACTTTGTCATAAAGTGAGAAACCAAGATTTCCAAATATAGTGAAGATATTTGGCAGAATCTTAATAGATTTTTAAATTAAAAATGTTAAATCCCTATACACATTGACTCAGCATTAATGCTTCAATCAATCTATCCTAAAATAAAATTACACAAGTATCTATATATTTATGTTTATATTTGATTGAACAAGTATATATATTTATATCTTAATTGCAACATTATTCAAAATAGACATAAATAAAGTTATAAAAATTATAAAATGTTCAACAAAAATAGAATGGGCTAATACATTTTAGTAAATAAACACCTGGAATAATATACAACTTTTAAAAAGAATGACATATAATTGTAGATATTGACATGCAAAAGATTTAATGTGCATAAGAAAATTAAACACTGAAATTGTTAAGTGAAAAGACCAAGACCATATCAATATGTATGTCTTGAATTTTTTTTGGTGTGTGTGTGTGTGTGTGTGCACACATGAGTGATTCTACGTATACATAGGAAAATATTGGGGAATAGCACTATCATACTGCTTAATCGTAAATACCTCTGAGGGTTAGGATTAGCATGGTGTATTGGGAAGGATTGATTTGACCATTAACTGTTTCAAATTTCAGTGGCATTGTGTATGCAGAAACCCAGATTCATGGATTTAAAAGAGGAGGAATTTCAACTTACACATTAGTGGACTAGAAATTCAGTTTAACCTTGCTACTAAGGACCTCTGGGACAAAATCTAAAATAAACTATAATTTATAAAACTATGCTTGAAAACAAAGGATATATAACAAGGTGTTGAGTTATTTTCCCAAGATTAGGAGACATCCAGAGGATGAGCTTCATGCTAGGGACTGCCTTTGCCCTGGAGCATTTGCTGTTATGGATTACAGGGCTAAGAGATGAAGTAGTTCATTTTCTAGTCTATTAGTTCAGAAGAACAAAAGTTGGAGTTGGGGTCCACAAAAGGTGGGGTCTTGATGAACATCCTGTGCCTTTGGGTGCAATACTAGGAAACAGAAGGAAATCAGCTCTTGCAGAAACCATAGCCCAACACTGAGCCATTTGAAAACCATCACTTTCTGAAACTGGATAAAGGTGATTTGATATTGCTGTGCCTCAGGTGCCCAAAAAATGTTAATAAAAATTGTCTCTTGAGGAAAATGACATGATTGTAGGCTTTCAATATTTTTTATGAAAAATTTTTATAAATAAAATTTCTGGCACAACAATCAAAGATAACCTGGCACACAAGGATAAAGCCACATGAACAAAAGTCAAAGAAAAAAGAAAGCATAAAAACCTATAAGATACTGGAATTACTAGGTGAAAATTTTAAATAACAATATTTACTATAACCAGAGGATACAAATATTTAAAACTTTAACATATATCTGGAAATAAACAAGTGAAATCACAATTTTGAAAATGAAATAGAAATCTTAGACCTGCAAAATGTAATAAATTTAATTAAGAACTCGTTAAGTGGGTTTTAAAGGAAACTAGCCACAACTAAAGAAAGAGTTAGTGAACTAGAAGATTAGTTAAAAAAAAAATCCAAATTTAAGCACAGAGAGGTAAAAGGATTAAAAATATGGAAGAAATGAAAAATATATAGAGGATACAATAAAAGGAATCATATTTATTAAATTGGAGTCTCAAGAGAAGATTAAGAGAAAAGACTGAAAATAAAATAGTAAAGCAGGTAAAGCTGAAGATAAAGATAAAAATCATAAAATAAATCATAGATATAATAAATAATATCTATAAAGAAAACATT
>NW_007726614.1:355692-357016 GCF_000696425.1 Galeopterus variegatus
TATATTTATTAAATTGGAGTCTCAAGAGAAGATTAAGAGAAAAGACTGAAAATAAAATAGTAAAGCAGGTAAAGCTGAAGTTAAAGATAAAAATCATAAAATAAATCATAGATATAATAAATAATATCTATAAAGAAAACATTTGAAGCCTAAGAACAATAGCAAAAATAAAAACTGGAAAACAACTATGTTAATTGTGCTGACATAAAATTACTGTCAACTTAGAATTATATTCCAAGCAAAAGCAGCTATACGAGGAAAGATGAGATGCAGACATTCTGAGTCAAACAAAAATGGAGAGCATCTGTAATCAGTGGAACCACGCTAACAGAGATTTTGAAGGGTGATCTTCAGGCAAAATGAAATTGATTCCAATCTGAACATTAGAGAGGCAGGAAGAAATGAGGTACGATGAATATGATAAGTATGTGAGTAAATCTAAATTAATAGTGAATGCAACAGTACTTCTAATCATAATGTCTTGTGGGGTTTAAATGCATAAATGTTTAATATACACACAAATAACATAAATTTGCAAAAGCAAATGCAGTTGTTTAAAATATTCAAAGGCCTTTTAATTGTCTGGGAAGCATCAAGTAGTATTAGAGTTTAATAAATTAAGGATGAATGTTGTAATCTCTAGGGTAATCCCTCAAACCAGCATATCAATTAACTATTGCTGCATAACAAACAACCCCACAATTCAGTGCTTAAAGAACAATTGTTGCCTTCTGCTGTGTGTCAGAATCTGGCTGATTTAGGCCAGACTTGATAGGGCACCTCTGCCTCAGGTTATGGCAGTGGCTTACTGGTTCTGCTTCCCATTTCAGATTTGGGGGGCTGTGGGGTAGTTCTGTTCCATGTGCCTCCCATCCTCCTTGAGCCAGAAGGCTGGTGATGGCATGTTGTCTACTGAAAGGGCAAACAGAGTAGTGCAAAGCCTCCTAAGGCCTAGCATTGCTATTGCACACCATCATGTCCTTTCATTCTTTGGGCCAAAGCAAGCCAATTGGCTGAAACCAACGTCAAGAGTAAGGGAAGTATGACTCATCCCTTTAGTTGGAGAAACTGTAGCATTAAGGGCAACATAAAGGATGAACATACAGGGAGGGCTGAAGAATTGGGTTCAGTAATGCAGTCTGCCACAGACAGTAAGCGTGTATGACATCCAACATAACAGAGGAAAAATGGAATAATAAAACCAGTCATCGAGAAATCAACTTACAAAAGGATGGGGGAGAATAAAAACAAAGAAAAATGTTAAAAAAAAAAGAAAGGATGTAGTTAAATGATACAATTAAAACCAGGTACTACATTGTAAATT
>NW_007726614.1:357814-358789 GCF_000696425.1 Galeopterus variegatus
GAAAGGATGTAGTTAAATGATACAATTAAAACCAGGTACTACATTGTAAATTAACAGACTAAATGTTCCAAATAGAGACAAAGATAATGCAACTGAATAAAAACCAAACCCAACTATTTGCTGTTTATAAGGGAACATGTAACATATAAGGGATACAGAAAGATTGTCAAGTAAAAAAGAATGTAGATGAAATTGCTAACTTAATATCAGAACAAGTATGCTTTGAGGCCAAGGCATTAGTAGAGATGAAGATGGATTCCACATAACAATAATGGGCTCATTCCCAGAAAATTTAAACCTCTAAAAATTTATGCTCCTGATACCATGATTTCAAAACAAAGAGAAAAAAAAAATTGACATGTTTAGAGGAAGAAATGAACAAACCCACCAATCTATTAGGACATTTTAACACAGCTTTTTATTCATAAAAAAAGAAAAGCAGACCAAAAAATCATTAAAGATGTAAAAAGTTTGACTAACATAATCAACAAAAGTGACCTAATGACCAAATACAAAACATTTCACCCACCAGATGCAGAGGCACGTTTCTTTTTTTCAAGCACACATTGATCATTGATGAAAACTGATGCAATTATGATTCATTAAACAAGTCTCAAAAGGATTTAAATTACTTAGTGAATTGTTTTGGACCACAATTCAAATAAACTAGAAATTAATAAAAATATATAACTAGAAAATTCCCTTATATATGTATTAAGAAATACTCTCTTAAATAACCCCTGATGTAAAGAAGAAACCATAATAGTATTAGAAGATATTTTAAACCGAATGAAAATAAAAATATGACATTCAAAACATTTGGGACGCAGACTAGAGCTTAGAGAGAAAACGATCATTTAAAATGCATTCATTAGGAAAAAAGGTTGAAAATTAATAAGGTAAGAATAAAATAAGAATTAAAAAAAATAGTAATATAAGCCTAAAGAAAGAGTAGAAAGGAACTTTAAAGGTAAA
>NW_007726614.1:359629-360801 GCF_000696425.1 Galeopterus variegatus
GCAAATAGGAGGGGGAAAGAAGCAGAACAGGAAGAGAAATAGCATTCAATGAGATGGTGAAGATAGACACAAATATGTCATTAAAATTATGAAACATTATCACAGTCTCCATTTAAAAGACTAAGATTGCAGATTGGACTAAAATTTTTTTTAAAAGACACGTGGGAGAGCATGGGGTATAATTGCAATTTGTGGTAATGGGTATGCTGATAGTATTGACTGGGCACATGGGATGATGGTCAGCTTTGTTCCTCATAATATACATATTCAATAAAAAAAAAATAAAAAGACACATGGATCACATAGGAAAAAGGTTGGAAGAAAATGGTCCAGGCAAAGGTTCCCCAGCATGCCACCAGCATGGTTGGGCTACCAGTCAACACAGAACTGAAGACAAAAGGCTTTGCTGGGGGCAAAGGGGCTCATGACATGATGATTAAATGTACAGTGAATTAAGAAAATATGATAATTCTAAACCTTACTATTAGCCTGACTTGCTCTCTTAAATTCTAAAATAGTCTATTCCAAAAGACCAAGGACACAGCAGAGAAGAAAGTTCTGGTAGAGGTGGGATAGAGCTGTTTCTCATTTACTCCTTTTTAAGCTTAATTAAACAGTCCTTCTGGGAACTTCAGACGGAGGTCTCTGAGGAGGGGGTTGCAGAGTGACTGAGCTCTTTGTCCAGCAACTGAATGATTACTCAGAGTCCTCTGGGTTCATCCAACACTTGTTTTTGCAAATATATACCAAGTGCCCATTCTGTGCCAGGGCAGGGGCTGCAGCTGTGAATGAAAATGCATTTCCTCCCCACTCTCCACAAGGGCTCTCATTCCATGACGGGGAGACAGACAATGAGCAAGATGCATAAGCCAAATCTAAAAGATGCTAACTATGGAGAAGTGCCCAGGATAAAGATCAAACAAGGAAGGGGCATATGCTTGTCAGAGTGGGGGTGGCTTAAAAATGTCAGATAGAGGGGTAGTGAAAGTGCCTTCTGAATCAGGACTTAAAGGAAGTGAGGAGCCAGTGGGACGAGTGGGAAGAGCCTCCCATGCAGAACAGAAGGCACAAGTCCCAAGGTAGGAGGAGGACGCCCAGCACGGAGAGGCCAGCTTGGCTGGTGCAGACAGTCAGCAGACGGATCACTTTTGCCCTGGAGGAATGAGAATCCA
>NW_007726614.1:361185-362763 GCF_000696425.1 Galeopterus variegatus
GCACAATCAGTAGATAAAGAAAATGTGGTATGCATATTCAGTGGAATACTATTTAGCCTTAAAAAGGAAGGAAATTCTGTCATTTGCAACAACCTATGGATAAACCTGGGTGGGACTATGTTAAGTGAAATAAACCAGGCACAGAAAGACAAATACTGTATGATTTCACTTATACCTAGAATCTAAGAAAGTCAAACTCATACAAGCAGAGAGTAGAATGGTGGTTACCTTGGGCTTGGGGTTGGAGATATTGGTCAAAGCAGAGGAAATTGCAATTAGACATGGCCAACAGTGTAACTGACCATAGCTCTAGACAGACCAAGAATACTTTCAGTGTTTGTAAATCAAAAGGGAACATTTAAGACAAGTGAACAGATATGATGTGGGGGAGGGTCATGAAAATCGACTATAATTTATATTGAGAAGTTAAAATTTAAAAAAAAGTGAAAGAGTAGTAAATTGATCCAACAATTTTTTTGATGAGAAAACTGTCTTAAAATTACAAAGACTTATTTCATCAGAGACAGAATGATGACAGGAAAAGGGGACCCATCCTGATGGTGACAGCACCCAGCTGTGAAGTTGTGTGGAAGAGTCAGGAGTGGTTAATATACATTATGAGTAATTTTCTCAGAGGAAAAAAGTAACACTTTATCTAGTTGTTTTTCCCTTCATACACTCAAATGAATTGCAGTTGAGTTTGTAGATGAAGACATAAAAATATTATTATACCANGCTTGGCTGGTGCAGACAGTCAGCAGACGGATCACTTTTGCCCTGGAGGAATGAGAATCCACAGGAGGGTTTTCAGGGAGGAGGCACATTCTGACCACATCTAATAGGACAATGCTGGCTGCTGCGTGGCCAATTGCATGGAAGGGCAGCAAGCCAAATAGACCTTAAAGGCATTGTGAAGGCTTGGAACTGGAGGTGCCAAAGGAAGAGATGAGAATCAATAAGATTGGGGGCTATGTTAAATATAGAGCCAACGTGACTGCTGAGAGATTGGAAAGAGTGTGGGAGAAAGGAAAGAGCCCTGGACATTGTCGTAGATTGGGTTCCCTGAAAACAGCCTCTGGGACTTTGAGATTTGTGCACAGGAGGTTCTCTGGGGAGTACTCTCAGGAACGTGCTAGGGCTGAGGGTGGTAGCAGTGGGCAGTGGGAGAAGCTGAATGAGATTTTTTGCAGCAGAGGCCTCAGCAGACCCCACCAGGGGCTCAGGAGCTAGGATGGCCCTGCAGAATTCTCGTATCCCAGGAAGATGGCTAGACCTTTACACCCCACATCAATGAGTTGTTGGATGCCAGGTGCTGTCCTTTGGTGAAGGCAACTCTCAAAGATGTTCTCGCTTGTGGGTGAGCTGTCAACACACCCACCCCCCTACTCAAGTCTCCGAGATTCTGGCCTGGCGCAGTATGGGGAGGAGTCACCACCAGTGAATTGGGAAGGTTTCAGATGAGTTTGGTTTGGAAAAGAATTTTCTGTCTTCTATTCACATTTTCAAAAGTCTGTTTTCATTTTTATATATTATTATTTATTTTTGAATTGACAATTAAAAATTGTATATATTTATGGT
>NW_007726614.1:364108-377098 GCF_000696425.1 Galeopterus variegatus
GAATTGCAGTTGAGTTTGTAGATGAAGACATAAAAATATTATTATACCATAAACATAGTCTCTAAAAGCCATGAACAGTGCCTGGCAATGTCTCTATCCTATTTTTTTTTTCCTCTCATAGTCCTTAGTTTTCATACTTTGGATAAATCCAAGTCTTATGGGCTTTAAAGACTGTTAAGTTCAATTGTTTTTTGCAAATAATTGCTTAGTAATTTCCTCTTGGTGAGTTTACATTGAGCATGTCCAGTGCCTATTTATTTTACCAAAAGGTGTTCACATTTTTAAAAGGCAAATAATTAACAGGATTAATTTGCCTTTCTGGAAGAATTTTAGATGACAGAGGAAAACACACATGCTTCTTAAAACACATCTTCCAGTTTTTTTGTATGCACCAAAGCAAATGAGAGGTCACGTTTTAGTTCAAACCTTGTGTTCATGAGTCAAAAATGAGGGGTCTCGTGCCTTTGTTAACTTACTGTAAGGGGACTGGATGAGATATTTCAATTTCCCCAGCAGACTCTAATTTGAAACTGCTCCTCTCCTGTCTGTGAGGAAAGAAGGGAGAGTGGACAAGACAAGGTCTTCAGGAAATTAGCAGAAAAGGAAACATGAAAATCGAACTCTTACACAAATGGAGGTCACTTTCTGAAACTGTTTAATGGATGGGATATGTAGTTTTTCACCTCATGACACCAACCCCCAAGAAAAGCCTCATAGATTTGTATTCTTTATTCACAGTGGAGAGCAGGTCAGTCTTAGAGGGAGTGGAATTCCCCTCGGGGATGTACAAAGATAAAGGGGTCCATGAAAACTGGAGTGGAAGGGTGGCTTTAGGTCGTGCGGGCACTTTCCCACCTGCAGAGGATTCATTTATTGGGCCATGATGGGGCAGAGAGAAGCTAAAAACTACATGTGTTTGTGGTTAATTAGTCAGAGTTCTACACAGAGACAGAACTGATAGGACACATCTCTCTCTCCCTAATCATCTATCATATCTATTGTCTATCTATCTGTCTCTATATCATCTCTCTCTGTAGAGAGTTGATTATAGATATATCTAACTCTTACATAGATATATAAGACATATAGACAGAACTGATAGGACACATCTCTCTCTCCCTAATCATCTATCATATCTATTGTCTATCTGTCTCTATATCATCTCTCTCTGTAGAGAGTTGATTATAGATATATCTAACTCTTACATAGATATATAAGACATACATAGAGATATATTTTTCTTTATATACAGATGGATTATATATATATATATTTATGTATACACACACACACACACACATATATATATATATATATAGAGAGAGAGAGAGAGAGAGAGAGAGAGAGATTTATTTTAAGGGTTTGGCTCATGCAATCATGAGGGCTGACAAATCTGAATTTCATGGCAGGCCAGCAGTCTGGGAATTCAGGTAAGAGTTGACATTGCAGTCTTGTATCCAAAATTCCACAGGGCAGCAGGGTAGAAACTCAGGCAGCGTTTCTGTGTTGCAGTCTGCAGGCAGAATTTTTCTACTTTGAGGAAACTGTCTTTGCTCTTGAGGCTGTCAGCAGATGGGATGATGTCTGCCCACACTATAAAGGGTCATCTGCTCTACTTAAAAATCTACTGATCTAAACGTTCATCAAATCTAAAAAGTATCTTCACAGCAATACTTAGACTGGTGTTTGACCAAACAACTGGGCACCTTGACCTACCAAGCTGACACTTAAAATTAACTGTCATGCTGGTAAAAAATTTTTGTTGGTTGAGTTGATCTGGTTTTTGTCGTTACATTAATTTTACTTAGAACAGAGATTTTGCCACATGCTGAATCATGTGGTTTATAGGACGATGTGAAATTAATTCACTCTTTTGTGGGTGTGATTTTTTGCAGGGATGCTGATGCCTGCTTTTATGTAATCCCAAAGATTTGGGGGCTAAGGGTAGGAGAAATACTACAAAGGAGGTCCAGACCCTGTCTTCATTCCCTTTCTCCTGAGATGGCATGATGCAGATGCTGAAGGGAGCAAGTCCTCAGCTAAAAGTGAGAGGCTGGAGAGGAAATGCTCCCTGTCCTCCTGAATCCAGAAGTGAGCAGTGCGGAGCTGCAGCTGCAGGCAGTGGGCTCGCCAGGCAGGTGGCCCATTGGCCACAAAGAAGATGCAAGTTGCCTCTCAGCATGGGGAGGGCTCACCACATTACACGACCAGCTCCAGGTGAGCATTGACGGGCTGCTTTCAGATCCAGCTCCTGGCCTCACAAGGCATGACTCCCCTGCATGGAGACTGTCTCACCTTGATCTTGAGCTTTTAATCAATATTTACAAGCCCTAGTTTTCTTGCAGATAAAATAGAAGAAACAATAGTCATTATATTCTAGCATTGCTTTTAATTTCTAAACACAGTGAAATACATGTCGGCTATCACTACAAGTGGTCTGTTTCAGCCCCTTTGCCACTGTGATGGTTAGTAGAGGGATGACATCCAAGAGCAACGGCAATCCCTTAATGGGGAAGTAAGTAAGTGAGAAGTGGCCAGAACTGGGGTTGCCAGAGGCAACTGTGACCACCATGTAGGAAAGAGAGATGAGAGCTGCCAGGACAGAGGGGAAGATTCGAAGCTGGAGGTCACTGTCATGGTGCACAGCACGTGGTGATGAATGCCAGTTGGCCATGTGCACATATGCGTTCAGGGGCTGTTTGTCACACCCCAGCTCCTGGTTCACACCTGGGCGTTTAGTGATGCAGAATATTTGTATGCCAGCATTGGAATACAAAGGTTGCGTGGGCATTTCTCCTACCCATTGATGCGGCCTTGGAGATGCCCCTCCAGTGGTTTCAATCACCTTTTCTCATTTTAAAGTATTGAATTGATGACAGTAAACATTCTTGTGAGGAGTGAAAAAATCAATGAATATGAAATCCAAAGGCCAGGCCTCGGCACAGTGTGGAAGATTGGTCAGCGTTAGATGAACTGGAGTATGGAGGAGACATGAGTCATAAACACACTAATTGTGCATGTGAAAGCTTGGGCAGCTTCATAAGAGATGGAACACAATGCCAGTTTAAATTAGATTCTTTACAAGTGACTTCTTTTCATGGGAGCTTTTAGCCTTACTTATGTTTAATTGTTTTATAAACCCATAATTTTACTGAGTCTTCTTGCTAAATACGTATTACAGCCATGAAAATAAAGTTCTTCAGG
Organism: Galeopterus variegatus; assembly: GCF_000696425.1. Lineage (NCBI taxonomy): Eukaryota > Metazoa > Chordata > Mammalia > Dermoptera > Cynocephalidae > Galeopterus > Galeopterus variegatus. Next base: position 367,313 of record NW_007726614.1, read on the forward strand.
ATTTTTATGGATGCATACACTTGATTTTAAACACTGACTTTAATGGACTTTTGAGATAATGTTAGTAATATATACTGCTGTATAGCAGCTGCCTATCTTATCCTCATCCGCACTCTCTGAGGGTGGTTAATAATTCCACTGAGTAGCTGAGGAGATTGAGATTCAGGGAGGGAAAGCGACTTGCCCAAAGTCACATAAATGATAAGTGGAGGATCTGGGATTTAACTTGGTTTTATATCTGAGAGTGTTAGTTTCAACCTATGAGGCCAGCGAAAGTTCCCACAATAAAGACAGAGTCCATGAACTATATGAGCAAATCACCGTCTGCTGCTTGCTGACCCCGCATAGGCATGAATCATCACATGAACGCCATGAGCTATCTGCTGTGACAGCCTCTTGATTTCCTTTTAGAATATGACCTTCAGCTTTATGAAAGTTCTCGACTTTTGCATATTTATGCTCCATTTGCCCTGTGTTAAGCATCATGATAGAAATCCAAATGTACATTTAGGTGATGTGAAGCATACATTCTTTTAATTATGAACTGCTCGGTTGCATAATATTTGGTAATGGGCGTTTGAGTTCACATAGCCTTGTTTATTTAAATAAGCATTGCCCCCAAGGGCGTAGTTACATTAAATTATTCAGAGGTAGGGACCTGAATCTTTGCTTAATTAAAAGCTCTGGAGTCATCATTTGGATCAGGACTCATTTGAACAGACACCCACAGAGCGAAAGGGATTTATAAAGCAAACGGAGCACTTGCTTGGGGATTGCCTGCCTGCTCCTTCCTCAATTAGAACAAAACGCCCTGGTTTTGTAATCTCAGACCTTTTTTAAAAATCCCAGATCAGGTTAGCTGCTTCCTATCCATGGTGGTGCCAAGTCAACTTATTGTAGCAAACATTTTCCTCCATGGAGTGGCTGGTGCTTCAATTTATTAATCCCAGTGACTCGGGTTGTTGCACTGTGCATGTCCTGCCCTCCTGTGTAGCACAGTCTCTCTGAGAGTAAAACAAATTTCAAAAATGCAGAAATACCAGTGGACAGCACTAGCATTTTATAAACATCATCTTTTCAGATTCTTGCTCATCAAAATCCACAGAGCATGCACACCTATTCTGGGAGCCAAACATTGTCTAAACAAGGAAGAGTGTTTTTAAGCCCAGTGCTTAAACATAACCTTTGAATAGTTGTGAAATTCTCTTTCATGCACCAACTACTTATGCCTTCAATGAACATGAATAATATTTTCTTGTCTATGGAAATAAGAGACTCCTCAGTTATCTGGCATAACTGGTTAAAAAAAAAACCATTCCAGATAATAGGACTTTTGGAACAGCCGACACACCCTTTTAATGCTATTCCCCCTTCTTTTGCATGTTGTTTGGAAACCTTTGTGAACCATATTAAATATTTTCCTGGCTTCTTAAACTGATTGTTCTGTATTCAGTAGAGTTATTTCCTTATTCCTTGTGTGACATCATTATGAGCATCAATTTCTGGGTTGTTCTATTGATGTGGAAACCATTGGATATTTGACTGAAGCTTCATTAAGCCTTGGGCGTACCCCCAAATATGATTTTATTGACAGCAACTGACTGTCTTGTCATTTGCAGTTTTCCAGAAAGTCTGCATGACGACATTTGCAACTGTATAATCTTCCGGACAATCTGTCCTGGTTATCTTCCACAGGACAGCAACTGACTGTCTTGTCATTTGCAGTTTTCCAGAAAGTCTGCATGACGACATTTGCAGCTGTATAATCTTCCGGACAATCTGTCCTGGTTATCTTCCACAGTGAAATTCCTAAATCAAAAGCTGGAGTATCCTTCTCTCCAGCTCTTTCCTTATACACCAGACAGTGCCTGTCAATGACTGACAGCTCAGAAGCACTTGATATTATTACAGCTCTAGCTGCACTGTTTCTCTTCAATACTGTAGGCTTTATTTCTCTCTCACATCATATTATACTGTTGGCTGGCAGAGTATAAAGAAGCAAGGGTATCCCTCAGCAATACGACAATTTCTACAAGATGTATATTTTATTGTAACTTACTTAAAGTCATCATTGCTAAGTAAAGACCATTTTATACATATTATTGTCTGAAGTTTTTCCCTAAGATCTTTTCTCATTTACTTTCCAAAGAATTTGAAGTCAAAGCATTAAAAACCTGCTTTTTAATGGTGACAGCAAGTCAGAATTTCCAGTAAGAAATGGTGCATAATTAATTAGAAGTCTCTTTCCCTGCCTTGGTCAGTGTTGTTTCAATTCAATACTCGTCCCCTCTAGCACGTTCCTAGTTCGTATTAATGAGATCCAGTGACAGACAGAAAGATAGAAATGTTACCAGACATCAGCCCTGCTTCTTGAGACCAATTCTGTTATGATCTAACCATAGCTGGCTTCATTCTTCTTGGATAAGTCTTTGGTTCTGAAAAGCTCTTTCAGTGCAGATAAAATATGATAAAACTGATATTTCTGAAAACAACAAGTAAATGTGGGGCACTATTCATCGATGTTCTAGAATGATGCATATTCCTGTCCCAAAGTTTGACTGATGGCTTATCAGCAAAAGAAAACACATCCAACATATTCTCAGTTTGCTTAAACATGTAGATATCACTTGTTTGGGGGAGATTTTGATGAGTTTTACTGATATACTCAAAGTCCTGCACCAATAGACCATGATTAGAGACAAGGGCACTCAAAACACACAGTGGTTATTTAAGATTAAAAAAAATCATTATCATCTAAAGTCGTGTCCTAGTTTAAATTATTTATGTCATCTTTTTAAGAATAATTCAACTCAGTCAAACATTTCAGAAACTCTGCTTTTAAATTATGAAATAGAAGAAGTAAACAGGTAAGTAGAAGGTAAGTGGTGATGTTGCTACTGAAATAGCATATGGGATTGATCTCATATGGTCATTTTTGGGGCAAAACAGTTGTGATAGCTTATTTTATCTTGAATCTAAAGGAAATTTGGAAACTTGGCCTCGCCAGAGCTGTGACATCTGTGAGCACTGAGTGAGTCCATAGAGGATGCAATGTTTTGCTTTAGTTTTCTTTTTCAAGCCAGTCACAGATTTCTCTCTAAGTACTGCTACAGCACTTTATGATTCTCTATTTGCCTTTTAGGGAGCTCCTGCCTTTTGCTTGTGGACCCAAGACCCCTCTGCACCTTCCTCCTCGTCTCTGCTCCTTTGCCTGTGGAGCACCTCTGACCCACACATCCTCACTTCTGCCTCTGCCCCGCCAGCATCTCTGTGCTCCAGCTCCTCTTCTCTACTTGCTTGTTCTGTTCAGCCTCCTTTCCCCTCTGACTTTGCTTCATTCTTTCCACTTCAACCTCAAGGGTCTCCACTTTGGATTCCATCCTGAACTGAGACTGCTCCTTTCTTTGGCAACAAGTCAACGAACCATGTGACAGCTATGAAATCCCACCTACCATGGCCCTGGTTACCTTCCAGCATCCTCACAGGGTCAGGTGGATCAAGGGTCCAAACACAGCTGTACTCGTTTCCTGGGGCCACCATAACAAATTACCACAAGCTAGGTGGCTAAAAAACAGATGTTTATTCTCTCAGTTCTGGAGGCCAGAAGTCTGAAATTATGGTATTGAAAGGGCCATGCTTCCTCCAGAGATTCTGAGAAAAAATCCTTCCTGGCCTCTTCCATCTCCTGGTAGCTCCTGGTATTCCTTTGCTTGTGGCTACATCACTCCAATCTCTGCTGCCATCTTCACGTGACCTTCCCTCTGTGTCTTTTCTTTTTTTTTTGCTCCTTTTTCTTGTCTCTTATAAGGACAATTATCATTGATTTTAGGGTCCACTTGGTTAATCCAGGATGATCTCATCTCATAATCTCTAACTTAATTGCATCTCCCAAACCTTTTCTAAGTAAAGTCAAATGCGAAGGTTCTGGGGGTTGGGACTTGGACATATCTTTTTGGGAGCCACCATCAGACTCACTGCAATGACAGATTTTGATATGCTGTGAGAGCATCTATTTACAGTAAAAGTTCTGCCTGCTGTTCACTTGATGCTATTCCATTAATTCAGAGGTTAACCGTTTGATGCAGAGTGATCACTCCTGAGGGCTGTCTGTAATCCCACTGGGGAGCAGTTCAGCCCTGGTGGACCCTCCTTGTCTTCAGGAAAGGCTGCTTTCCTCTGATCTGGAAGAGCTCACACCACCCCTGCTGTGCAGAAGCCCACGTCAGGGTCCTGACTTGGCTTTTCTTTCCAGGCTTAGGGTCCTCTGTTGCCTTCTCCCCATTCCTGTCCTTCTCTCTTTGGTGCCATCTGCTTCTGCCCTGCATATATTACCTAGCCAGCTACTTCTAGTTGTTAGCAGCTATGGGTCTCTGGGCCTGGCTCCTACAGTAAAAACTAGCAATATTTATTGATTGCAGGGATTACTGATTGTGTGCTAAACACTGTTGTAAGTGCTTCCTGTGTATTACTCATTTACACCTTTCACAGCCAGCCCTTTGACAGAGGCACTGTCATCATCACCATCCTTATTTTCCACATGAGGAGACTTAACGAAGCCCACTCTCAGCACGCTGTTTCTACACCTTTCACAGCCAGCCCTTTGACAGAGGCACTGTCATCATCACCATCCTTATTTTCCAGATGAGGAGACTTAACGAAGCCCACTCTCAGCACGCTGTTTCATACTGCTCCCTGACCTTCTGTCCCACCTTGACACTCCTGATCTCCTCAACTTATCCTGCTCTACATTTCCTTTTTCCTCAGGAGCTAGGATTTTTGTCTCATTTGTTCACTGATGTATCCCAAGTGTCTAGAACCCAGTAAACACTCAAAGCATGTTTGTGCTAATGTGTTAACAAATGTAAATAACCTAACTGTCTTATTTGGAAGGGCCATCTGAAAATTTAGCCCAAGAGTGATTCTCAGGGTGGGGATTTCAGACATTGAGTTAGGCAGGGGGTGGAGGCAGGAGAAGAAGCCAGGATTGGAGGGACCGTGCATGTGTATTGCAGGGCTGCAAAGCATCATGAGAAACTGGACAATTCAATGTGGTTGGCAGCAAAGAATTAGATTATAGAGTGACTGGTTTTCTCATTACTTCCTTTCTAAGCTCTTAAAAACTATTTTATATTTTAGACTCATCTATGCCATTTTCATGAGAGAAGAGATATCTTGGTTTTTGTAAAGAGTATTAACAAAAGTTCACCCAAGAAATTCTGAGAGATGTGTTCCTAAATCTGTGATTCTAAAGCTTACTAATGTAAAATCCAGTGCTGAAAATGGTCTCATTTCTATGTCTGTCTGAATAAGAGTAGCTGTTTTGAGTAAAAAGGTATGACAAAGTAAAAGCTATTGGCTCAGATTTGAGTATTTCAGGGACGTTGTAATATAATAAAAATAATTACCCAGTGTAGCAAAATGAGAAAAAAGCATTTGCATTGAATAAAACATTCCTTTTTATTTAGAAATACTGACATTAAAATGTAAGGAGACCCCCAAATTTAATTAGAATATATATTTTTTAAATTTCTGGCTTTCTCCTTTTCCTGTCAGTCTTCTCATGGCAGAACACCTTTGACTGGAAAGGCTTATGCAAAGTGACTTTCTTACCAACCCTTTTTGCTCTCTGTCATTATAAAGTTAATTACTTTAGAATATCAATAGTCCTTCTACAGTTGCCCAGATGCAAGCCATCTCTACTAATCTGTTCAATCTGAAATGTCCCCTGGCAAGAGAGAAGCACCAGAAATTTCTTCCACTGCACTTGCTGTTACGTGATCTTGGGAGGGTGTGTGGAATTGGAATGGGAGGAGAAAAGATGTATCATAATATTTGGGCTCCTAAAGTATTTGGGAAAGTCTCCCCTTTCTATCTCGACTTGTACCTGGTCTTACTGGACCCCCATGTTTCGGGGTACATTGTGTGCTATTAAGTCTCTATATTCTTCCAGCAAAAATTCTCCACCGTCCTTAACCCGCCACCTCTCATGCAGCATTTTCCATGTGCCAAGCATGGCTGTGAGTGCTTTGTGTGGAATAACTCATTTAAATAACCCCCAGGATCTACCACTACTCAACACAAGAGGCAAGAGCCTTAGAAATTTGTTGGCCAAAATTACTCCAAAGAATACACATTGGGTTCTCATCTTAGTGGGGGGTTGATTTCTTTCCTTTGTATCAAGCAGGCAGAAGAGGCTTCGATACATGAATTTATTTTCTTTCTTACACATTCTGTAAGTCAGTTGCCTCAGGGTAGATGTCCCACATTGTTCTATTTATTGTTAATCTTTTACAGAAGGAAAGTTGACAGAAATGTGAATGTGTCTTCTATCCAGCCTATTTCAGAAACTGAGTTAACAGTTTATTGACTTGTTAATATCAATCTTTTAAACAAAAGATTCTGTTCTTCAATGAAGGAGACATTTCAAAAATTGAGTTAGAGGCTGTGGTGGTAGTATTATAATCATGAGGCCAGCCATTACACCCCCAGGCAAAAAGGACCAGCAGGGAAAGGAAACAAAAACCAAGTGGAGAATATTGATCTTCTGATGGGCAGATGTGCAGTGGAGTGGGGTCGCAGACAGGTTTTCAGGTCTGGTTTTCTGCCCAATGCCCTCCGTCTTTGTAACTCTACCTGGGAAGGAAGAGCGATCTTGTCTACCCAGCTGGTGATGTAAATTCGCCCAGGACCTACCAGCGGAGCGCAGAGGAGGCTAACTGTGTGTTATGGGGTATAAACCCATATTTGGTGTTTGTTCCAAGTTGCATTTATTTACAGATTATGAGGGTAAGCTGCTGGCTCTTAGAAGGAAATGGAAAGAGTTTGTGGCGAACATCTCCGTTCCCAAAGAATGGAAAGACTGAGACACTGCAAACCAGAACTCCATCGAAGGTGAGAGGCCAGACTCACAACCAACCTGCTAAACTCTTAGCCCCTTGAAACCTTCCCTTGTTAAACACGCAGACAACTTTGATGAGTGGTTGAGCTTCCTGAGTCAGCCATCTTTCTCTCCAGGGGAGGCTGGGGCTCCCTCGCTGCAGGCACTGTGGGCATCTCCACATCAGTTCTGCAGGGCAGTGGAGAAAGGGCAGACACGTTCATTCATTTCAGTCACATGGATGCTGTATGTCTGGCATAATAAAGAGGGAAATTGGGCCCTTTTTAATTAGAGGAAAAGCAGGAAGAGTTTAATTGAGAATATGGTAGCCAAGGATATGTCATCTTTACTACTCAGGAGCTGTAATTGCCTGCCTCTCGCACTGCCTGCCACTGGTGAGTACCAGTCTATTTAATTTAATACGAAGCAGTTTAGAATGCTGCTTCTGCCATCGAATAGAAAAAAAAACCTTCAGAACAAAGCTAACTTTACTTCCTAAAGATCCCTTCTTAATGAATCCAATTTTTTTTTTTTTTTGGCAACATGCTTCTCTGTTCTCTCCTCTGTTTTTCTCAGGTTATATATTTTTACCATGTTATCATTTTTATCTTGCTTTATTCCCTCATCTTTCATAAATACTCATATAAGTAGGACACGGTCTGATTAGGTTTATCTGTGATGCTATATTTATTTGAATCACATATTCATTTGCTTATGCCACAAAACCTTTTAAAATGCCCTTTATGGGCCAGGAATGAAGATGCAGATGGACAGACAAGCCCCTAAGCAAGGTCTTCATGGTAGAACAGAGATAAACCACTCATCATGGGGGATGGATGCTGCATGAAGATCATGTTTGTTGCATTGAGGGTCAAGAGCAGGGCAGCTCCCTCAGCACCAAGAAGCCACTTCAGTGGAGACTTGGACAAAATTGGGCTTCACTGGGCAGAGTAGCTGCAGAAGGGTCCTTCAGTCCAAGGCAACAGGAATGTGTTGGACCAAGACAGGAAGGCAGGAGAGGGCATGCCTCATTCAGGAGACGGTATATAGGCTTGTGCAGCTGAGCAATGCACACCTGTCAAGATGGGAATGGTGAGTGGAGAAAGATCAGGAAAGATCTTCGTCAGTGGCTAGAAGTCTGCACTGTTTGTATGGAGAAATAGAACCTTACTAAAGGACTTTTTATAGATTTTTGTTTTGGTAAAATCACATTAGCTTCAATGTGGAAGGTGATCTGAAGTTAAAGTGGGTTTGAGGCTCGATGGTGGTGTAAGGGGACCAGCAAAGACAGAGCAACCATGCAGAAGGTTGTTTAGTCCTGAATCATGCTGGGACCCTGTAGAGCTAGGGCTGGGTCTGGAGCTCACAGACCCCTCGAGCCACTGTCCAGACTGGGTCACAAACCCTTCACATGCAGATCTATGAGCTAGATAACAGATCCTCGGAGCCTTGGTCGAAGAGATAATAAGCTTTATTCAGCACATACACATCCAAGAGCTAGGCAGTCCAAAGAGAAACTGAGTAGCTGCCAGTAAAGTAAATGTGCTCTATTTTTAGACGTGAGCTCTGCCAACCAGCAGTTCAGAGCCACTGCTTCACACACTCTGAAGAGTACACAATAGCAACAAGCTAAAAGTACACAGGTGCGCATGCACACTAACTCTACTCCCACACAACTTGCTTACAAAAAATGTGCTGCACCACCCCCAAGAGGACCTGAGGCAAGGGGGCCTGACTAAACTACACTATTTTCCTCACAGACCCTCAGGACAGCAGTGGAGACAATGGCTTGGAGAGTGGGGGGGCAGTGGTTGTGAAAAAGTGGCTGAAGGGTGATGAGAGAGGATGGTCTGTCCAGGACTCCCGGGCAATGGCCCATGTGTGGAGAACTGGCTTGTGCCAAGATAATCCCTTGTAGGAGGAGGGTCAGAAGGGTGCTTTCTGTTTGGTAAAGAGATTTGGGATGAGAAGGAAGTTTCAAAGGCCTGACCACGTAAGGAAAGTTCCAGGTGGCGAGCAGAAGCCTGGAGCTTGGTGCGCTTTGTGTGTAGGGATATTCCATGGGTCAAAAGACGACTACTGAGACTGGCTACAGAGCTGAGTCCAGCAAGCCGGGGCCTCACTGCTGAAGAATTCCGAAGTCATGTTTCTATGTCAAGGATTTTCTTATTTGGGTTAGAGGAAACTAAGCATTAAAAAATAAAGTGTTCCAAACAACGGAGGTGTGCTAGCACACCGAGTGCCACTGTGGATGAGCTTCTAAGAAAATCTGGACAGAGAATGTGCCAATGCTGTGATGAGGCGGGGCACCACTGAAGCCACGTTCACACAGGCATAGCCCCCTAAGGACGGAAAACTGAGCTGCAAACACCTAAGAAAATCTGGACAGAGAATGTGCCAATGCTGTGATGAGGCGGGGCACCACTGAAGCCATGTTCACACAGGCATAGCCCCCTAAGGACGGAAAACTGAGCTGCAAACATACGTTTCATACTTAGTTATTTGTTCTCTTTGCTTTATTTAGAACTAGTTATAAACTGAGAAAATCAGCATCTATTAAGTGTTTGTGCTGCTCTTTATAATATTTTATTGTAACGATCCTATTTTGTTATATGTGCAGCACTAAACAAGCACTTCTTTGTCTGTTTCTCATGGCAACCCTGGGGGGGTGGGTTGGGTACAGAAGCCTGAGTGATTAAACGAAGGGGAAGCATTGGTTTTGGGGTCGGACAAACCTTGCTTATATTTCTACTTTAGAACAGCTGTCTGATCTTGGTTTCATTACTTAACTTCTTTGTGACTGATTATTTTGACAAAAGAAATAAATAACACCTTGAAAAATAACATTTTTTTTTTTTTTTTTTTTTTTTCTTTTTTCTTTTTCCGTGTCCGGCAATGGATCCCAACCC
>NW_007726614.1:378098-388497 GCF_000696425.1 Galeopterus variegatus
CCCCACAGCCCCCGGGAGCCACTGTCCAGACTGGGTCACAAACCCTTCACATGCAGATCTATGAGCTAGATAACAGATCCTCGGAGCCTTGGTCGAAGAGATAATAAGCTTTATTCAGCACATACACATCCAAGAGCTAGGCAGTCCAAAGAGAAACTGAGTAGCTGCCAGTAAAGTAAATGTGCTCTATTTTTAGACGTGAGCTCTGCCAACCAGCAGTTCAGAGCCACTGCTTCACACACTCTGAAGAGTACACAATAGCAACAAGCTAAAAGTACACAGGTGCGCATGCACACTAACTCTACTCCCACACAACTTGCTTACAAAAAATGTGCTGCACCACCCCCAAGAGGACCTGAGGCAAGGGGGCCTGACTAAACTACACTATTTTCCTCACAGACCCTCAGGACAGCAGTGGAGACAATGGCTTGGAGAGTGGGGGGGCAGTGGTTGTGAAAAAGTGGCTGAAGGGTGATGAGAGAGGATGGTCTGTCCAGGACTCCCGGGCAATGGCCCATGTGTGGAGAACTGGCTTGTGCCAAGATAATCCCTTGTAGGAGGAGGGTCAGAAGGGTGCTTTCTGTTTGGTAAAGAGATTTGGGATGAGAAGGAAGTTTCAAAGGCCTGACCACGTAAGGAAAGTTCCAGGTGGCGAGCAGAAGCCTGGAGCTTGGTGCGCTTTGTGTGTAGGGATATTCCATGGGTCAAAAGACGACTACTGAGACTGGCTACAGAGCTGAGTCCAGCAAGCCGGGGCCTCACTGCTGAAGAATTCCGAAGTCATGTTTCTATGTCAAGGATTTTCTTATTTGGGTTAGAGGAAACTAAGCATTAAAAAATAAAGTGTTCCAAACAACGGAGGTGTGCTAGCACACCGAGTGCCACTGTGGATGAGCTTCTAAGAAAATCTGGACAGAGAATGTGCCAATGCTGTGATGAGGCGGGGCACCACTGAAGCCATGTTCACACAGGCATAGCCCCCTAAGGACGGAAAACTGAGCTGCAAACATACGTTTCATACTTAGTTATTTGTTCTCTTTGCTTTATTTAGAACTAGTTATAAACTGAGAAAATCAGCATCTATTAAGTGTTTGTGCTGCTCTTTATAATATTTTATTGTAACGATCCTATTTTGTTATATGTGCAGCACTAAACAAGCACTTCTTTGTCTGTTTCTCATGGCAACCCTGGGGGGGTGGGTTGGGTACAGAAGCCTGAGTGATTAAACGAAGGGGAAGCATTGGTTTTGGGGTCGGACAAACCTTGCTTATATTTCTACTTTAGAACAGCTGTCTGATCTTGGTTTCATTACTTAACTTCTTTGTGACTGATTATTTTGACAAAAGAAATAAATAACACCTTGAAAAATAACATTTGTTTTTTTTTTTTTTTTTGTCTTTTGTCTTTTTCCGTGTCCGGCAATGGATCGCAACCCTCAGTGTTGCCCCCGTACCGGACCGGGGACCGGCAACGGGATTGCAACCCTCGGTGTTGCTCCCACGCCTCACTCAGCCAGTGAGCGGGAACCGGTCTGTATGTGGGATCCGAACCCTCGGAGGGAGCGCCGCCGCGCTTCCCAAGCGGCGCACTATCCAGTGCGCCACCGGGCCGGCCCCCGAAAATAACATTTGTTTTAAAGCTGTGTAGCTTTCTTAGATATTGACAAGAAGAAAAATAAAGCTATAAAGAAAAAAAAAAAAAAAAGAAACAAGATTCTCACCAATGGTCCCTTCAGAGGAAAGCAGCATTACAGAGAGAAAAACAGAAATCACAAAGACAGAAATCAGTATAGCTGAATCAACCTCCCATCTAGACTTTGACTTTTTTTGAATATGGAAATGGAGCTAAAATCAGGAAGAGTTTTATCACACTATGTGTAAGAATTGGGATGCTTATAAATAGTTCATTGGGTTTTTCTCATGGTATTTTAATGAATTTTAGAATAAAAAACCATATTCACTGTAGAAAAAGTGGAAAATTCAGAGGACCATAAAAAAAAAAATAGCCCAAATCACTCATAATCTTGCCACTCAATGCCAGCCACATTGCATATATAGATTGTTAAGACTTTAGCTCTGATTATGTTTAGAGTTTTGTGTCTTGTTTTATTTTTCCCCTTGATATATAACACATTTCTCATAAACCAGAACATATGACACAATTGCCCAATCTATGTATTAATGATAAATTTGCCCAGATAGTCAAGTCATTCTCCTGTGGGCAACAAGGTTGGTAATTTTCTTAGCTATAATCAGGAACACTCAAAAGTATTCCTGGGCACACATTTTTTTCATAAAATTTGCTAATGATTTCCTCAGAATACTATTAATGTAAATCTTCTAAAAAGACTCTGAAACTTTCAATGTAATTATAGAATCCAACAGACTGTGGGTTAATTTTACTTCCAGCCATGTGGGAAAGGAGGAACATGCCATTAAGCCTCTTTTGTGGCTTAATAGGGATAATTCAAAAAGTATTTCAGCCTTTCAGAAAACGGAAATGTTAACTTATAGTTTATAATCAGGACACATATTATGAAAGACAAGTAGCAGTCTTTGGGGTTATTGGTTGCTTTTCACAGGATGTAACAAAAATTTCTGAGGTCTTTGCGTTCCTGGTCCATAAAGCACTTTCAAGGACAAATTTCACATCAGAAACATAATGCCATGGTACATTTAGCATAAGGCTTCACGTGGGACAGGAGAAGGAAAGTTGAAAATTCCATATGTGTTCTCAATTTTTCCTAGTTTATCAGAACCAGAATATGTCAGAGAGCAGTGTTAACTTTTCATGAGCTGTAGGGAAGAGGAAATATTTTTGCCTTTATTTCTCTAAGATTTCTTTTACTAACACTTAGGGAGGCCTTCCGGTTTTCAAGGACATTATGTCAGAGAGCAGTGTTAACTTTTCATGAGCTGTAGGGAAGAGGAAATATTTTTGCCTTTTTTTCTCTAAGATTTCTTTTACTAACACTTAGGGAGGCCTTCCGGTTTTCAAGGACACACTCTGAAATTCCATTATTTATCCCAAGGAAGGAATTTTGTGTTCTGTGGGAAAAAAAGTCCCAAGACACTAAAAATTTAGAATATGTTAAAAGAAATAAATTTAGCTATCGTGCCTTCTTGAAAATAGAATACTCAAATCAAAGGGTATAGAATCTGTTTAAAGGCTTTTGACTGAGAAGGCCAAATTATCTCCTAGAATCATTACATCAACTCACATTTCCATCAGTGGTGTGTGAGTTCCCATTTCACTGCATAATTTTATGTTTGTTTTAAACACTTCTATTTGTTTCTAGTACAATAATGCTGGATACTATGGGTTAAATGTGTCCCCCAAAAGTACGTGTATTGGAAACTTGACCCCTATTGTTACAGTGTTAAGAGGGTGGGAAGTCCAACTATGGTATTTGAAAGGTGGGGACTTTAAGGTGTGATTAGATTGTGAGGACTGTGCCCTCGTGAATGGATCGATCTAGTCATGGAGTCATGGTCATGGTTCCTGTGGTTTTGAAAGAAGAGCTTGTGAGGAGGTTAGCTGTCCCTTGCTCAGTGTATTCTTGCCATGTGACACCCTGAATCTCTGTAGAAAGTCACCCCATCAGATAGAAAGCTTTTACAGGATGTGTTCCCTGGACTTTGGACTTCCCAGGTCCAAACTGTAAGAAAAAAATTTTCCTTTATTTATAAATTACCCAGTTTCAGGTATTCTGTTATAAGCGACAGAAAACAGACTAATGCACTGAATATTTCTGAAAATATATCAGTTTTGTCTGGGCTGATGGAGAGAAGCTGAGAAACACATGTTAGTTGAAATACTGAGTTTTGTTTGCCTTTCAAAGACATTGGAGAGCAACTTTCTAATTAGACTTGGCCCAGGTCATTGTGAAAGTTAGTCTCTGTTGAGCAAAACCAAGATGTGAAAGTTGGTAGAGTTATTGCAGGGAAAAAAGAATACAACTGTGTATTATAAATCAGCCATGGAAAAAGGCCCACGGACATCAATCTTACATTTGATGCCCTGGGAATGGGAGCTCTGCAGAGCACTCCACGATGTCTTCTCAGAGCCCCACGACACTGTCACCAGGCATACACTGGCCAGAATATGGCACATCACTCACATCTGGCACAATTATAGAAATCAGCTTGATTGATTTGCTCTTCCTTGGTGATGAAGGCAGATTCCACAATCTGCCATCACTAGGCAGTGCATGGCGGGACAGCCATCAAGCCGTCATGCTGCTGACAGCATCTGCCATCCTGCCAAGGCTAATATTTGACAATGTCCGAATGGGATGTGGAAAAAGTAAATGAGGCTCCCAGAAGGCATCAATCTCCAACTCTTGGCCTTTGAGAATAGCTTTACTACTAATAGAAGTCAACAGGAAGATACATGTCTTGAAGGAGAGCCAAGAAATTCATTGAAATAAATTTAAATGAAAAATAACATCATTATTCAGGAGAATCAGATGCCGTTTTCTCCTTATTGTATTGCCCCTTTACCCTAGTTGTCTGTCTTTAACGGGACATTACAGAATCTGCACCTAACTCAATCTTTGTGAAAAAGGGAACATTTTTGCAGAAAATGTGCTCAGTGGAAAAGCGACATAATTGTCTGCTTATATTTGATTATTCTTCCCAAGTCTATCAGAAAAAAGTAAGTATTACAATAATAGGGGGAAAAGTCACCTTTTTCAAAAAGAATATTTACATGTTAACAGGCACTGTACTATAGTGGTTATTTATATGAAGTAATTTTAAGAACTGAATAGTTGAAGTATTATTGGAACTAAATTTTAGTGCATTTGCTTTAAGACACATACCCACCAAAAAATAAAACTGTTAGTTAAAAGTTGTAATAATAATGCCAAATATAAATTTGGCTTACACTGATATCTGTAAAGCCAAAGGTAACTGGAAGGAAAAAAAAAAAAGAAGGTTATGTTATTATTATTGTTGGTAATGACGATACTTTTAAAGAACTCAGAATGGAAGAAACAAAAGGTTTGAGTTCTGTGAGGATGGAAACAGTTTTGTCTTCTGCGGTATCCACAATTTCTATCAAGAATAATGCTGGGGCCCAGCAGGTACTCGGTAAACATTTAGCAGATGGATGGGTGAAATGTATGAATGAACGAATGAATGAAAGACAAAATGAACGGCTAGTACTGGGTGGGTATGAGAAGTGCAAAGGACCGTAGCAAGAACTGGGCTTCAAAATCCAAACTTGAAGAATAGCACAGTCAACTAGAGAAGGCCCTGTGGAGAGGCATGGGCTGGGTGTTGTAATTCATCGTGAAAATTCCTTGGCCCACCCGTGCTATTTCTCTGCTTTAGCAGAGAACATCCAGTATACATACACCCAATAGATAATTACATATATCCCGTCTTTACAAGACAAAGAATACCATGTCAAGTAATTTTAACAATATATAAACTATGTTAAGTATATAAATATAGATATTTATTGATATTTGAATCAGTTACCAACTAATTAAATAAAAACACCTAGGCATACACAAAGCACAGGAAACTTCTCCTGGTTTTTTGTATCGATCAAACTGCTAGTTACAAACATTAAGCACTCACTTGAGTATTGTGTTTAACAAATTTTGGAGTGTAGACCTGTAGAAACATTCCCTAAAACAGCCAACTTAACTGAGTCCCTGAACTGTGGAAGCGAGTGGAATCCTCTCAGCTAAATGAAAGAATGAGCAGCCAGCTCAGTGTTTTGATTTCATCAGCTTTTCTTTCCTTTTTTTTAGATTTTAAAAATTTTTTAAATTTAATTTAATTTTTTTATTGGTTATGAATATTCATGGGGTACAAAGCTAATTGTTACCACTCGTGCCCAAGATGTGATGGCCAGATCCATACTGGCAGCATGATTTCATCAGCTTTGGAGTTGAAGTTGCTGAGAAACTCCTTCTGGAATAAGCAATCCTTAGAAATGTGCTGCAATCCTATTCTTTTTTTCTGAAAAATGAGGAGGGCCTGTTTCAACCCAGAGCCCCAAAGTGGAGCCCACAGTTATACTCACCCTTAAGCTCCTTGAGGCCGATGGCTGCACACTTACAGGCAGATATTCCCCAGGGTATTTCTCCAATGAGCAAAATTCCTCTCCTGAAGCATCACAGAAGGGGCACAGATATGTGAATGTCCCAGTATGCTCACTTTCCTCAAGACCACAATATTTTATGCCTCAAAAGGAAATTAATGCACACATTTCCGAAAGCTTCTAACTTTTTTTCCTTTGGACATTCTACTGACTTCCTTGTCAGAAAAATGTCATTGAGCTTGCATGACTATCTAATAGGAACAGATTTATTGCTAACTTGATTTTTCTGAAGCCTGAAAAACAGGCCTCTTCTAACTTTTTTTCCTTTGGACATTCTACTGACTTCCTTGTCAGAAAAATGTCATTGAGCTTGCATGACTATCTAATAGGAACAGATTTATTGCTAACTTGATTTTTCTGAAGCCTGAAAAACAGGCCTCGTATGCCTTCATGTTTCCCTCTCTCCCATCCGAGTGCACACCATTCACGCAGAAGTCTGGGATCAGAATGACAGTCTTTCAACTATGTATATCCTCTATGACTGACAGTTCAAAAAATTACCAATAGAATTCGGAATTTTAAGGTAAATAGTAGGATTATCAGAACTTTATCTGGAATGTCCATTGTTCATTTTTTTAATGATTGCAGGACACATTTAACTAATAGTGCTTCAAGATATAATATTACATTCATTTTAGTTCTCAAAAAAATGTTCGGATCTAATTGGAATATCCTATAGTTACACTGGGACTTACAAAATCAGAATAAACAATTCTGAAATACTGTAAATATAAAAGAATATAACTTGTACCATATTTGCTGTATGCAAATTAGCCTATTGGCAACGGCAATTTAATAGGCTCGACAGAATCTTAAAATGAGGCTAAGCTTTCAAGGTTCAATTCTATTTTGAAATCTAAGAGGAAAATAAGGTTTTGAAGAGAAGAACAAATCTCCCTTAAGCACTGACAGTAACTTTTCACATCTTGTTAATCAAAATTGGTGACTGGGCCCCAAATACCTTAAGGAAGAAATAAATTCAAACGATAAAGGAAGGAAGGTTCAAAACTGGCCCTCGTTTCTGAGTTTGCAAGTTACAGAAGTCAGGGCTCCCTGGACGTTAATATTTCAGGAAGCCTGAGTATCTTTGCAGTTGTCCTCAAACGCTTCAGAAAGCTCCACCAGCAACTGCTTTCCCCTAGAGTTTTGTAGCAGAGGGTAAAGAGACCACTGTCCTCCAGCTTTAAGACATGAACAAGTCCTTAGTGGCGTTGCAAAAAGTTCCAGGTTTTGGAACTGATCAGAAAAAGTTTCCATGCCCTATTTAAAACCAAAGAGGTGAGAAGTAAATATATTAGTGTTGTGTTGAGTAGCAGTGAAAATAAAATACAAAACAAGGATCAACTAATTCTTCACTACTGCAGATGCCAGTCACAATCTGGAAGCAATCTCAGAACTTCTAAAATGCCTCCCATATGTAGGAAGGCTGATCCATAGTCATTTGTAAGATATATAACATAATTTCCTCCTAGCTAACGTATATAACAAATCTTTGCAAAGTCTTTTTTGTTGTCAAGACAGATATAGAAATGTGGTGTATATACACAATGGAATACTATTTAGCCTTAAAAAAGAAGGAAATTCAGTCATTTGTGACAACATAAATGAAGCTGGAGGATATTATGCTAAGTGAAATCAGCCAGGCACAGAAAGACAAATAACACATGATCTCACTTACATATGGAATTTAAAATAGACAAATTCATAGACACACAGAATAGAATGGTGGTTACTGGAGGCTGGGGAGGGGCGGTAGACGGAGAAAATGGAGATGTTTGGCCAAAGGGTACAAAGTTTCAGGTAGACAGGAGGAATAAGCTTTAGTCATCCATTGCATAGAACAGTGACTATAATTAAAAATAATGCACTGTGTATTTCAAAGCTACTAAAAGAGTCAATTTTATAAGTTTTCACCATCAAAAAATGATAAGTACAGGTATGTGAGTGATAGATTTGTTAATTAGCTTGATTTAATCATTCCACAATGTAAACATTCATCAAAATCTCATACTGTCACCCATAAATATATAATACATTCAATTATTAATTTTTAATTAAAAAAAATGAAGTGGCAAGCCATCTGTGATGGCCAGAAGAGAAGTGTAGCATCCTCTCTTTTAAGACACTAGAGTTGTGCTGAACCCATGACCATGGTGTGCTGGTCAACTTTGAGATGCTTTGTGGCCCCAGAAGGGCTTTGGACACAGGGCCTGCACCAGAGGTTGCTTTTTCCCTCACAAAAAACTCACTAAAATTGCACGTTTGTGAGCAGACTAAGTAGCATAAAATTTTCTCAAATTCTAAGCCTTGACTGTGGCTGAATGAACAGAATGGAGAGTAGGAGTGATGTGATAAATAAAGACTGAGAGTTCTGCCCTGCAATGACATTGTGATCACTAGTGTTTGTCAGCTTGGCTACGCTATGGTGCCCAGTTGTTGGGACAAACACTAGATTAGTGTATTTCAATTTAAAAACCTTGTAACTTTCTTCTGATCATGAGGGATTTGTTAGACGTAGAAAATACATCAAAAATTACTCGCAAGTACATAACAATAGAAACCCAGTTTTATCTGGTATCTAGTTTTAGCTTTTCCTATGCATGTTTAAGTTTTGGAGGTCATAATAACTATCCCAATTGTAAGGAGAGTTAACACAGGAGAAAGCACAGATTGTTATTGAGAGGAACCATGAAGAAGTTAGTGCCAGATAAGTCCTTTTAATCTCTGTAAAAATATATTTATTCAATCCAGTAAAAAAAAAAATTATTATGTCTGTGCTCATCTCTGTTGTAATTGTTTCAGTTTCTTCTATGAAAATAATTTACAATTGTTAGTTTGGATAAGCCTCTGTCTTCCATCTCTGCTGCTTGCTCCATCAATATATAAATTTTCTTTTCTGTTCTGTTTTGTACAGGTGCACTTACCAACCTTGACCCCATGATCACTTAACATGCTGTGATAAATGTTGCTTCTCTTTGCATCTCCTGTCTTTCTAAACTGATATTGAGTATCCAGCTACCTGCACCTGCAGCCCTTTCTTCTGCCACTCTTGGTTGCCTCACCATCTCAGCTCTTTTGCTCCTAATGGCTTTTTCCTACTTTTGACAGATCTTAGTAAGCATACCTCACATATTTCAAAATTATCTTCTGTTTATGGTGCTAATTTTTTCAGAAACATATTCTTCTCTGACTTTTCATAATGATGCCCCCCTTTTTTCTTTTTCTTTTTTCCCCAGTATTTCTTTTTTTACAAATTCTTTTTTGTGCATTAGTTTTTCATAATTTCTATTTTTTCTCTTGATTACTGCCTGACTTTCTTGCACTCCAAAATCTAAACAGATGAATCTCATTGTAATCTCAGCATCTCTGTCACCAAAATCCTTTCTGCTCTTGTTCCTACCTACACTGTGGGAACTAAGTGCCTAAGATGCAATGTGCCACTTCCTGCATGTCTGTTTCTGGAGTGATGCTGCCTCCAGATGAGTGTTGGCAGTGGAGAAAATCAGAGGTTCAGCTGCTTCTACAAGTATGAGCCAAGTTGAAAAGGAACATCTAATTATTTTTCTGATTGGTAATAATATTGTATTTCTAAACTTCAGAGCACAGAAGGCCCAAAGTGCTTTTTACTATGGAATTAAAAATGGTAAACCTACATTTTAAAATTCAGCTATAATTACAATCAAAATATAAATCATTTTTAATAAAAAAGAACACACATTTTAGTAAAAGGTTTCTGAAAGTACGGAAAAAACTAGAACTATCAACTTAAGACCTTGGTAGTAAAATTCCCTGAGCTAATTACAGCTTTTATTTTATAGATAAGAGTGATTAGGGCTGGCTGTTTAGCTCAGTTGGTTAAAACATGATGCTGATGACACCAAAGTCCGGGGTTCGATCCCTGTATTGCCAGCTGCCAAAAAGAAAAAATATATATATAGTGATTATTTTCTACATGATGAAACAAATTATCACAAACTTAGTGGCTTAAATAATCCAAATTTATTACCTTTTAGTTTTTTAAGTTAGATGTTTGACAAGTGTCTCTCTGGAGGCTCTAGGGAAGAATTTTTGGTTTTGCCTTTTCCAGCTTCTGGAGGACACCTACATTCCTTGGCTTATGGCTTCTTCCTCCATCTTCAAAGCCAACAATTACAGGATGAGTTTGTGTCGTGTCACATCTCTCTCTGTGACCTTTCTGCAGTTATCACATTTCCAATTACAGCTGGGAAAATCTCCACTGGTGAAAACTCAGGAGACTATAGTGGATGACCTTGAGATAGTA
>NW_007726614.1:388708-390317 GCF_000696425.1 Galeopterus variegatus
TTCTTCCTCCATCTTCAAAGCCAACAATTACAGGATGAGTTTGTGTCGTGTCACATCTCTCTGTGACCTTTCTGCAGTTATCACATTTCCAATTACAGCTGGGAAAATCTCCACTGGTGAAAACTCAGGAGACTACAGTGGATGACCTTGAGATAGTAAAATAATTGATTAAGTATTATTTTACTATCTCAAGATCCCTAATCCTAATCACATTTGCAGCGTCCCTTTTGCCATGGGAGGTAACGTACTCACAGGTTCTGGGGATTAGGGAGTAAGCATCTAGGGGGGTCATTATTCTTTCTCTTTCAAAGAATAAAGCTGGAAAGTGTTTAACAGCATAGGAATATAAAGAATAGCAAAGTGGAAGGGAAACACTTTCCATTAGATTTGTAATTAATCTGTCCTGTCGGCATAAATGAGACAGTTTGCTTGCAGGAACCTCTGCTTCTTGAACTACAGTGGTTCTATATAATTTTTAACCTTGGCTTGCTGATGTCTTTTTACTTGTTTCTTGTTGGAAGTTGTACTTAATAATTACATGCCTGTGGCAGGAAGCTGAATTTTGGAATATTTAGCTCACTGAATATTTCACTGACTTTATTACTAAATAGAATAAACTGCAAAAAATCTGTTTAAACCCTCTTGGATTTAGGAAAAGCCATCCTGTACTTTTTTATATCCTTCAGGTAAAAATAAATGGTAAGTACAGTAAAAATATTTTTAAAACACCACCCATAACCTTGACTTTTTCCTCAATAAACATTGTATTTTCCCCTAGCCACGCTGGTTTAGCCAGAAGGAAAAGGGGCGTGTACTGCTTCTGTTTCTCAATACCACCTAGTGATCCACATAACTAGTGGGCTTTCATCCAGATTCTGGATATTGACTGACTACACATCCTAGTTTTCAAGGTAGGCATTTTCCTCTTTAGGTCTTAATTGAAAAGCAATGTAATTTCTTAAAGATGCTTATAGAAAAGTAGTCTGATACTGTTCTAAATGAGTATTTTAATCATTTTGGCATTTGTTTTTATTCAATTACACATTTATTAAATTCCTGCAGTGTCACAGGTGTGGCCAAGAGAATTAGATGCAAGTTTCTGGACTAGCAAGTTGACGGATCTTCTGCTTTGGTGGATTAATGTTGTTGGCTGCCAATGGCCAAACTTCCTGAGGCAGTTTCTCTGTGAACATTTCGCCATAGATCCTTCATCACTGGCCATTACGGGTCCACCCCCCAATGAGGGGGGTGCTGTGATTCAGTCATCTAAAGAGCAGCAGAGGAGAATTTTTTAAACACAGAAACCTACATGGGTGAGGTGGCCCAGTGGCACTTGTGCTGCAGCAGGCACATATCAGTGTCAGGATCAAACATTCCAGGACTGGAGACAAATGCAAACTTGAAAGTGCAGAGTCAGCAACCAACTTTGCAATCACCATGAGGAAATTTAGATGAAGAGTTTCCCTCTGCAGACAATGAGAGGAAAGAGTCAGAGCTGTGACGTTGGGCCACTTCTTATATCTTAGATGTCTCACTGAAATATAAGTATCCAGTTAATGATGGAAGGAGGGAAGTTTAATTTGTACATTTTTTAAAATCCTACATTTTG
>NW_007726614.1:390865-396342 GCF_000696425.1 Galeopterus variegatus
ACTTGAAAGTGCAGAGTCAGCAACCAACTTTGCAATCACCATGAGGAAATTTAGATGAAGAATTTCCCTCTGCAGACAATGAGAGGAAAGAGTCAGAGCTGTGACGTTGGGCCACTTCTTATATCTTAGATGTCTCACTGAAATATAAGTGTCCAGTTAATGATGGAAGGAGGGAAGTTTAATTTGTACATTTTTTAAAATCCTACATTTTGAAGTATGATACCAATGTAAGTAACAATACATTCAAGATTTATCACTTTGACACTTTTTTGGTGTGATTAAAGTATACCTGATATGTAAAAATAATACATTCTATGTAAGTAATGATATATACAATGTATTTATGTGAAAAATTTAATATGAGTGGAAAGAGCAGGTAATAAAACAGTGCATACAGGATATGCCATGTAAAATATCTAAATGTATGAATATGCACAAAAGCAATTTAGAAACACTCCCCGAAACCTTTAACAGTGGTAGTATCTGTTAAATTGAAGGAAGTTACAGATGATTTTGTTTTCTTCTTTTCTTTGATCTGTAATTATATCTGTGACTTGGATGGAAAAAAATATTATCACAGTACTCATAACAAACACAAGGGTCCAAAACAAAATATTGTTTTGTACAAGTTGTAAAACTGTCCTTTGAGATAACAGTGGAAACTTAAAAAAAAAGTTCTTAACTTGTTTTATAATTGACATTGTTCTGAAAAATAAGAGTCATTAGCTGGTGTATCTAATAAAGAAGGATGAAACATAAAGGATAAAAAACTAGAATAACTGTAACTATAGTCAAGGCCAAGTTTGGAAAGACTCTTCCTTCAGCAAAAGCACCCAGGAGAGGCCCAACACAAGTGAATATTATTCCTATGTTAACAGTGGCAGTGGTGATTTCCTGAGAGTACCAAGTATTTGGGGGGCTTTGGTATTGTGGAGTCCACAATGCACTTGGAGATGACTGGGTAAGCAGGATCTTTAGTTTTTACATTTAAAGACACATGTGTAACTCTCAAGTAACTTGGTCGGGGATTATGATTCAGACAGGCTATGATTATGGGTTGATTCCTTAAAGCAGCTCCATTCTTGTTAACATCCCTGGAGAGATCTCAAGATACAGGACTGTTCTGGGGATAGTCTTCATGGCTGGATTCCTGGCTGGAATGGCAGGTCACCATGGGGTGAACACATTCCTTGACAAGGAGAGTAAGCAGCTCACTAACAAGCAAATTTTCAGATGCATTTCACAGCTCAGCTTCTCATACCGGCAACCACATGATAATTACAATCTTTTTGAGCATTTTGACATTAATAGAGTTGAGAAGAAGCCGTCATGGAAAAACATTATGGAAGGCATTGTTAAGAATTCGTGATAGGTCAGTCCTATGGCCAGCTTCCAATTTTTCCTACTGGAGATTTGTAAGTATGCACATTTCCCATTATGCTGAGGAATTTTAACCCTGGATCATTGTACTAGAACATGAATTCGACATTTCAGTATTACATGAAGACCGCACGATGCTGGAGAATGAGAAGTAAATATTACAGTTCCCAGGCTTTGCCCTGATGAATCAGATATGAATTGTTTTCTCTGGGTTTTCCTTCTTTCTGAAAACATTCTACATCTGGAGTCTAGAGCCTGGGTGGGTAAACACCTCAGTGGACAGAAAGGATCTAGAAAGTCTGCAGTGATCAAATATTTCAAACTTCAATCTGGTTTGTTCTACAAGCTCCTTTATGTTCTTTTTGTGTTGATGGCGGTTTATTAGAAGTTGCTACTTTAATTTCTGTGACATGTACTAACCATTTCAATGGCACTGACTTCCCTTGTGCCATAGTTCATGTCAATCTAGATGTCTTGGATAGGTCCCACAAGTTCCTTGATCATGCACTAAACCTACAAGGCAATTCTGTAGCAGTTTGTTACAAAGACCCTAGTTTTCAAAACTGAGGTATTGTATTAGTCAGTTTTCTGTTCCTTATAACAGAGTACCTGAAACTGGGCGATGTATAAGAAAACAAAATTTATTTCTTGCAGTTTTAAAGGCTGGGAAGTCCAAGGTCCAGGAAGCACATCTGGTAAGGGCCTTCTTTCTGGTGGGGACTCTGTAGAGTCCTATGGTGGTGCAGGGAATCACACGGTGAGGGCTGAACAAGAGCTCACTAACATGCTTCTTCCTTTCCTTATAAAGCCACAAGCGCCCCATCCCACAATAACCCACTTATCTATTAACCCATTTTTCCACGAATGGATAATCCATTCATAATGGCACTCCTTCTAATCCAATCACCTTCCAAAGCCTCCCTCCCTTAAATACCATAGTCAGACCCTTTTAACACCATTACAGGGGGGATCTCCAACATGAGTTTGGGGGGACATTCAAACCACAGCAACTATCACTCAGGGGTAGACTAGATTTTGCTACTGTGACAAAGGACACCACACACTCAGTGGTGCAACACAGTAAGAGTTTCTTTATTACTTGGACAAAGTCTGCTGTGGGTCTCAGTGCCTGTCCAGGTGCCTGCCCTCCATGCTGTGGCTCAGGTTCTCAGGCCATTTGCTTGGATCCTGGGCATCCCCGTGTCAACAGCTGCTCCCACCATCATCACAGCAGGAAAAGAGAGATGTGGAGAGGCGACTCCAGCAATCACTCGCGTTGGCCTGGAGGAGCATGTGCTATGTTTGATTGCTCTTCATTGGCCAGGAACATCCATGTAACCACAGTTCACTTTCACATGGGGAAGTCACTCCTCTGTGGAGCTGGGAGCAGAGAAGAAAGGAACGTGAGTCAGTGTAGGAACCTCTCCCCTCTGAGAAACTGAGCAGTTCTCTGGAAGACCTGCTGCCACGGCCCAGCCACCTTCCTGGCACTCACAGACTGTGCCTTCAATACCAGTGCAAATCTCCCTTTGATGAGATCTTTGGGTGGAAAAAAACTTTTCCTCAGGAATAAGTAAACTTCAGTTAAAGACCTCATATCATATTTTAAAATAATATAAAAAGTTATTAGCATATGCATTCCATTAAACAGGCTCATAACATGAATTACTTTAATATACTCCTCATAAAAAAACCCCATTTCTTTCTATCTACATTGAGCCTATATTCGGAAGTTGACAAACATCATTTTATTTACTATATTTTAGACTTTGTTTCTTCGTAGGCTCTAGCCATATTATTATGCAGTATATATTTTTTTCTGTTTATGAAATAGCCAATTCTGATTATTAACCTGAATTGAAAACAAATGTGAAAGACAAAGTAAAAAGCACTGCTAGTTTCACATCTGAGAAATAACCACAGTTATCATTCTGAGCTGTTACTGTATAAATAAAATAATATGCAACCGTAACCCACCAGTGGTATATTCGCACATAAACCCACATGATGCTCGCTGGCAGTCCTAGAACTAACTTCCTTTACAAACCACTATAGAAATGCGTTCATTCGTTTTTATAGCTGAGTAGTATTCCATTGTGTAGATATACCACATTTTCCGTATNATAATAATCATATACAGTGTATATTGACAAAATAAAAATTTAACAAAAAAAAAAAATAAAAAAAAATAAATAAATAAATAAATAAATAAATAAATAAATAAATAAAAAGAAATGCGTTCAGTATAGATTCCTAGAGTACTTGCCAGGTGTAATAAATCAGAATTTCCAGGTGTGAGGTTCAGGAATTTACAATTTTAATAAGCTCCCTAGGTGTTTCTTATGAAGCCAATTTAGTCCAATTTTAAAAACAGTTGTCTAGGAGTCTGATATATATCATAATTATTGATTCCTTATTATTGATTCCTCTCTTTCCTTCTCATGCAATATTCAACCCAACAACCAGCTCTGTGGCTTCTACCAACTTCACATGTCTCTACTCTGACCAATAATACTGCCTACCTACACTGCAACTGTCCTGAGCAAAGCTGCCCTCCTGTCCTGACTGGACTAATGACCAGATTTCCCAGTGGTTTTACTGGTTTCTGTCCGGCCTACAATCACATGAGTATTGCTGACGTGTAGATCAGGTAACATTATTAATCTGCTTATCACCAGCCACTGGTTTCCCACTGCCCTGACAATATAACATGAATGTATTTTCCAGGCTTGTAATGCTCTACACCAGCGGTTCTCAAACAGGCAGAGGTTCTGTCTCCAGGAGACATTTAGCAACGTCTGGAGACACTTTTGGTTGCCACACCTGGAAGGTGCAGTGCTACTGGTGTCTAGTGGGTAGAAGCCAGAGATGCTGCTAAGGATCTTACAGCGCACAGGACACCCCTGACCACAAAGAATAATCTGCCCTCAAATGTCGGTAGTGCTGGCAGTGAGAAGCCCTGCCCTACCCAACTTGCATCTTCTCCCAACTTTGCCCTTTTTTACCATTATGCTTATTTTCCTCAATTTTTCCATCTGTAGAACTTGCCAATCTCATTTTCACACCAGGCACTTTCTAATTACTTAGAGGAGAGCTGGCCTGGAAACCTCTCAACCTGTATCAGATTCGTGTGAGCATGAAACAAACTTTGAGTGTGTGGAGCCACTGAGATCCAGGGGCTGTGTGTCCCGCAGCATGCCCCGTCCTAACCTGACTTGTACAAGCCTCTCTCCAAGTCACTGAAGGGCTTTACCAGCACGGGTTTTTCATGTCTGTACTGTTTTTCACTTAGACTGTACCATGACTTATTTAATTTTTCTTCATCATCAGAAGAGTTTGTTTTAGTGAACTGTAAATTTCAAAGGAAAAAAATATATATTTTCCACCTCTATGATCCCTCTGGCATCTAGATGCATTGTCTTTATCTCCCAGGTTTGACAGGGAGTTTTCTAAAGCTGGTCTTCTGAGACTTAGCAAACAAACCCATGTTCATCTTTCATAACGTTTGAATGTAAGATAAGGAATGAACCTTTGAGCTGCCTGTAGTAACATTCCTTAACATCTGTGACAAGGTATTGACACTTGCTTCAGTGGTGGTTGTGATATCCAAGTAGCTAGAGGGGTGCCTCATACAGCAAGTGCAACGCCAATCTCAAGGCTGTGGTTGTTGTGGTCCGGTGTGAGCACAAATCAGATTTTCAAGTGCTGAGCAATTGATGGGAATCAGAAAGTGAGTCTCCTCTGCTGAGATTTTATATAGTCAGGGGAAGAGAGATACAACTGTACTCAGACGAGAGCCAAGGGTCAGGAAAACAATGCTGCTTGTTTTAAATCTTGAATTAGGGAGATTTCCATTTAGTTTTTGAGCCATCTGAGAGTAAATCAGTCATTGAACTTTGTGAAGATTTGAGGGGTTTTGCTATTATCCCAGGATTAAGGATGGCATCTGGATCCCAGAACACAAAAAAAGGACATAAACTTTTCTCATGGTGCCCTGCTAGCTTTGTGACCAGAAGACATCGGCAGGGAATGCTTGGAAGGTTAAATTCTAAGCAGAACCCTATGTCCAAATCCCTCGTGTTCTGCCTACCCTTATG
>NW_007726614.1:397107-401294 GCF_000696425.1 Galeopterus variegatus
GTTTTTGAGCCATCTGAGAGTAAATCAGTCATTGAACTTTGTGAAGATTTGAGGGGTTTTGATATTATCCCAGGATTAAGGATGGCATCTGGATCCCAGAACGCAAAAAAAGGTCACAAACTTTTCTCATGGTGCCCTGCTAGCTTTGTGACCAGAAGACATCAGCAGGGAATGCTTTGAAGGTTAAATTCTAAGCAGAACCCTATGTCCAAATCCCTCGTGTTCTGCCTACCCTTATGATCATGACTCATCTGTAATGCTGCCCAAGGTTAGATAGTTTACTGAAGGACAAAATTAAATTAAAACCCTCAGTAAAATGGACGTTTTTTAATATGTTCGTTAGCTATAAATTAGAACTTTGCTATCTGGGACATCATGTTAAACTAGAAGAGTAATTACAAACTGTGGTATGCTCTTCAGCAAAACAGTTAAACCTAGATGGCTATGTTGTTTTTAAAGGAAAAAAATTGGAGAAATCTAGATATTTCAATCATGCCAAGCTTAAAAGTTCAGGAAAAACAAAAGTATAATTTAAAGTACCTCTCTGATTACTTACAGAAACCTGAAATGAATGGGTTTTCAGATTTTCCCCTGAAAGGATTGTAAACATGTCTTGGGCATCTAAGTCTGCCATATCTGTTGCCACATGCAATAAATCTGCAGCTTTGGTTTGGCAACTTGATGGAAAGAAAGTAAATGCATCAGAATGGTACGGGGTTTTAGAGCATTCCCTTGGCCACATATTTCATCCTTTTGGCAGTGACTTTATTTTGTAACAATGTAGAATCCTAATGAGGTACAAAGAAGTGAAGCCTAGGAACAAGTGGATTTCCATATTGGCATCAACAAAGAAATGTCAGCTGAAAGGACAGAGCGTGGGCTGGGAGTCTAACTGGAGTTTTTCCTGACCCAGCATTTTAAAATGTCCTTATTTTAAAGTTTCTGATTGCAGACCATTAGAAAGTTGCTGTGGGATGTTTTCTGGAATGGAATAAGCCACACAACAGCTGGGATCCTACAGTAAAAAAATTAACTTAGATCAAAACAAATATTATTTTGTTTGATGGTATTAATGTTCAGAAGGAAAAGGGTTGGATAATTTAGAAAGACATTTTGTAAAATAAAGTAACCTTTGGCATATTGGCTGAAAAAGGAAAAACAAGAAAAATAGGTAATGGTTTTACCTCAGTAGCAAAGGAAAGCAAATGTTCATTTATAGAGAATTCATAAAATCTAAAGTATCATAGATAAATAACCTGTAGATACAAGCTATTATTTATTTTGGTCTTTTCTGTGCTTGGGAGAAGAATGGTTCACATTTTTCATTTTACGTATTTGCAAAATGTTTGCATATTGAGATGTCCCAACAGCTTCTTGCAAAATCCCTGTAATACAGGGCATGTGCCCCCACCATTTACAGATGGAGCTACCAAGACCCACAGAGCCGGAAGAACCTCTGGACCACACCTGCAGTCCTTGACACAGCCAGCCTCTCCAGGAAGCTCTCTGCTTTGTTGGAAGATGGCTCTTGAGGTACCGGTGGCATTGGCTCGTGTTGGTGGGGCTGGAGTTAGCTCAGAGGTGAGTTAATGCACCNACCGGTGGCATTGGCTCGTGTTGGTGGGGCTGGAGTTAGCTCAGAGGTGAGTTAATGCACCATTTGTACAGCAGCTTCTGGAGGCATAGACTGGTGGTCAACTTGGTGTTATGAGGAGATTTTTTAACTCAGTTAATGTTAAGAAACTCCTTTCAAAAATACAGATTCCTGCACCCTATCCCCCAGAAAATTTTGGTTCCATAGGTCAGCGTTATGATCCAGGAATCTGTATTTTTGAAAGTTTACCTGTGTCTTATTTCATCTGGGCTGCTATAACAGAATGCCATAGACTGGGTGGCTTATGCATAACAGAAATTTATTTCTCACAGTTCTGGAGAGTGGAAAGTCCAAGATCAGGGTGCCAGCACCATCGGGTTCTGGTGAGGGTCCGCCTCCTGGTTCACAGATGGCGTCTTCTTGCTGTGTCCTCACAGAAAATTCGGGAAGGAGCTCTCTGTGGCCTCTTTTACAGGACACTAATCCCTTTAATTTGGAGGAGGACATAAACGTCTAGGCTATAGCACCTGGCATACTCTGCTGAAGAGCGACTGGTTGTGGATATATTTGCTAGTGAGGTTAGTAAAGGCAAGCGGGAAGTCTCCGGGCTCTGTTGCATTTAACTGCTGTGACCTGCAGCTGGCAACGGTGACAGAGGCTGTCATCGTTCTCTCCAATCTTTATTTTGTTCATCTTCGTCTTCTTTATCTTTGCCTTCTCTCTCTCTCTCCCTCTCTCTTTTTATGTTAACAATACAAAGCAAAGAGAGTAACCAGACAGTCATGCACCCATGACTAAAATTGCCACCTTGTAATATTTGTATTATACATTAATTTGGAATGAGATTAACCCTCTGTGCACACATTGTGATAAAACTGAAATTTTCCTTCTGCTGCTGCAACTTATACCTGGTTTTGCCCTTTCTTAGCCAGAATTGTCTTGTCAGCACTATCACAAGACCATTTCAAGCCATAAAATTGGTCCCACGATTTGCTCAAAAATCAGTTTCACGCCTCAAGCATCATTCGATCTTGCTCTTACCTGCAAAGAAACGGAAGCAACTATCAAAGCCCTTACCTTACACAAACCAGCCCCTACTGCTCAGAGGAGAGGAGGGCAAGTAGAAACCCTGGGAGTGACCCTGCTTCCTACCTGGTGGGACAGATTTCCCAAATACATGAGACTGAAATAGTTCCCCACTCTTAGTTCTTTGAACATTCATTGTGCGGACTGCCGTTGCATGTAAATGTGCAAACACATACACTCTCCAATTAGGCATAGCACAATTCGGGCTGAGGTTTCAAGTCCCTCAAAATATGCCTTTGAACAAATCAGCACAAATTTGTGTTACCTCCTGTGGTCATCCTGAATTCAGAGAAATTGCATTTTATGATACCCTGTGGTTACTGAAAATTGCCTACCATTAACCTTACTCACCAATAAATCACTAGAATTGCTGAGGGTAATTTTAGAGACCTGTGGGGGGGGGGTTAGGATAATAAAGGTTGGATGAAGTGCCAGCATTTTCTCAAGCAGTCCCTTAATGCAGATTTCTTTTAGGGAGTCTAAAGCTACCCCATTTTTTAAAATCTCAAGCATTTTCCTACCTAACTTACAAGAAAGCAATGATGGATGACCACCGTATTCAGAGACAAATGAAGCACCTGCCATTTTCACTTACATCATGCTTTCATTTTTTTTTTCTTTTTTTTCTTTTTTATTATTGTTATTTTTTTTAATTTTTATTTTGTCAATATACAATGTATATGATTATTATGGCCCATCACNCTTTCATTTTTTGATGTAAATCTCATGTTATCACCACAACACCCATGCAAAGGGGGCAAGGGGACCTTTTCATCCCTTCTATGCCCATGAGGAAAGGAAGCCTAGAGAGGACTCAGCCTAGAGTGCAGTTAATAAATGATAAACCTGAAACAAAACCTCAATTTCCCTGACCCAGTGTTTTTTCCTCTTGTATCATTATGCTTTACCAGAAACTCCCCTTAAATTCTTCTGTATCTGAGAATATAGGTAAAAATAGAGTTTAACACGGAATGTAAATTCCTTCTGGAATGTTCCATAGATAGTAGAGAGCATGAATGCCACTACCTCGGTACTGCTAGGAAGAACAACAAAGCAACCCTTTCAAAGTAGAGGTACTCTCTCTGGTATTTGCTTTTCTACCTTTTAGCTCCTATGTGGATAATAATGGGACAAAGTACCTCATTTGCATTTGCTTATCCTTGGCTTCTCCCCATGGAAGTTACCTTCTCGGGCTTCGTAGGGCGGTACCAGGCTCAAAGCTAGGTGGCCCCGGGATGCTTCATTGAGGTGTTTTTTCACCAGGGTGGGTATCTCATGGAGCCTGTCCTAAGCTGTACACAGCTACAACCATTTTGGCAATGCCAGGTGGGCTTGCAATGTGAGGCTTTGGCCATCCTCTGTCGTGTGCAATACGGCAGACTTAAAACCTAATTGCAAAGACAACGCTAACCTTGCTGGAGGGACTAAACCCCCGACCACAATGCACAGAGGACATGTGGTCTTCTGTGCAGACACTGTATGCAGGCCTGGGCTCAGCTGAAATCAT
>NW_007726614.1:403114-404997 GCF_000696425.1 Galeopterus variegatus
TTACAGCAGAATAACTGAAACTGGGTAATTCGTAAAGAAATGAATTTATTTTTTCCAGTTTTGGAGGCTAAGAAGTCCATGGCCCAGGGGGTGCATCTGGTGAGGGCCTTCTGGATGAGAACTCTCTACAGGGTCCTGTGGCAATGCAGTCACATGTTGAGGATGGCAAGAGCTCTTTCGTGAGCCCTCCTTATAAAGCCACCAGTCCACGCCCATGACAACCCATTAAACCATCAATCCATTACTGCATGTATAGGTCAATCCATTCACAAAAGCACAGTCCTTGTGATCTAGTCACCTCTTAAAGACCCCACCTTCCAGCACTGTATTGAGGGTTAAGTGCCAACATGAGCTTGGGGAGGGGTATTCAAACCCCATTAGTATGTGTATCAAATTTTTAATTTGGAAAGCTTATGGAACCAAATGATTAACAATGTCAAGATAAAAATTGCATAAAATATTTTACATGCCTGCTGTTTTACTCACTTTAATATTTTTATTGTTTTGATATCGATGAGTAAAAAATACATATTTTTTAAAGTACCAATTTTAAGCAACCTCCTTCTCACCATCCTTTTTTATATTTACGTTTGGGAAGCATAGAAACTAAGTTTTCACAAAGTTCATTTTAGCTTTATGAGATTGTGACAGTTACCTCTGGAAAAAAAATATAAAACAAAAGTATCTTTGCAAATAACTGAACTGATTTTGCATACACATGTCTAAAGCTGAGAAAACCTAATCAATTGGTGGTTGTCCAAATATACTCTGTAGGTCGTGGTGGAGAAAAAGAAAAAGAAAGATAATTACTGTGTCTAAAATCTTCACTTATTCATCAGAAGAAAAAAAAAATGGGTGGCTGTGGCTAAATGACCCATTCTGGGCATTTTTTCTAAAACAAGGTCAAATGAATCCACCTTCTTGTNCTCCCTCTAAGCAAAGATGCTCACACATTTACACACCACACATATCAACACACATACTCACGCCCACTCACACACATGTTTACATTCATGCATGCACTCACACATATGCACACGTGTACACTCACCACATACAAACAGCCACACATATACACATTCACACACTCACACACCCACACACATGTCCACACTCACATGCATATTTATACTCATATGTGAACTCACACACATGTAAACGCATGCACACCCACCCACATTCATGCAACCACACGCATACACTCATATGTCTACATATCACACACACAAAGGCACCAGACATCACACATGGGCACACCCCTCACACACACACTTGTACATACTCACACACAGCTGCACACACAGTTTTGTCTCCCCTGAACAGCACTGGCCAGGGCCACCATCTGTAAGAACCAGCCCGATCCTCCTGTGCAGTGCCCACAGGGGGCTGCCCAAGGCGCTTGTGAAGAGCAGGAATACGCTTCTGCTACAACCATTTGGATAATCTCTTTCCACGCTTGGTACCATGAAGAGCTGTAAATCCTCAGGACCCGGGCTGGTCTGGGTTCATATTGTTTTGTTTTAAATTTCTGCAGACATTATCCACGGTGAAGTGAGGTCTGCATTTCCTGTAGTCACAGCATGCATTTTTATCTTTATTTCAGCCCTAACTCTATTCTCCCTTGGTTTCTGATTTTCTTTCCCCTAGCATCAAATTCATACCCCTTCACTATAGGTTTGGGGATCCTTTGTAGGGATCCCCAAATTATTTCTCAAATAAACAAAAGAATAAAGGAATGAAGGGCTTAAAACACAAGCCTTTGGGTAGAGACTAGGTGGATTTTTTTTTATTATAGTATTTGTATTAGTCCGTTTTTTGTTGTTTACAGCAGAATAACTGAAACTGGGTAATTCGTAAAGAAATGAATTTATTTTTTCCAGTTT
>NW_007726614.1:406351-415887 GCF_000696425.1 Galeopterus variegatus
TAAGTTTTCACAAAGTTCATTTTAGCTTTATGAGATTGTGACAGTTACCTCTGGAAAAAAAACATAAAACAAAAGTATCTTTGCAAATAACTGAACTGATTTTGCATACACATGTCTAAAGCTGAGAAAACCTCATCAATTGGTGGTTGTCCAAATATACTCTGTAGGTCGTGGTGGAGAAAAAGAAAAAGAAAAATAATTACTTTGTCTAAAATCTTCACTTATTCATCAGAAGAAAAAAAAATGGGTGGCTGTGGCTAAATGACCCATTCTGGGCATTTTTTCTAAAACAAGGTCAAATGAATCCACCTTCTTGCGTCTTTCTCTTTGCTGTGCCCTAATGCCTGTGCATACATAGACACACTCGCACACATTTACTGACCCACAGACATTAAAGCTTTTGTGTAGTTATGCACTGGACTTGGCTTAGGACGCCCCTGGCAGGCACTGCATCAGGTATAGCCACAAGCCAACCATCCCTGGGCCTCGGTGCCCTTCTTGACATCAGCCACAGTCTAGTCTCTCTCCAGCCCTTCCTTCCAAGATCCAGACACACTTTTCCATTGATCTTCAATCTAGATGATTTGTATGCTCATCAAATCAGACATTTGCAAAACTGAATTCCTCCTCTTCACTTCAAAATGACTGCTCCTCCTAGATTCCCTCAAATGAGAAATAGCAATACCAGGCTTTAGGCTTCCTGATGTGGAAATCGTGCTGTGTATTGAAAAGCCTCTCCACAGCTGCCGTTTGCTAGTTATGGCCAGGAGTGTTCCTTTACTTTGTGCCCAGCACATAACACAATGTTGCACACGTAGTAGGAGCTCAATAACCGGTTTGTTGGATAAATAAGAATTATCCATAATTTCCTGAAAAGAGTTGGATGCTGGCACACCGTATTTCAGAAGACAACAGTGACAGTGAATAATTATTCTCAGTGAATTTAGAATGGAAATCACAGATTTACATTTGGAGCCCATTTCAAAGGTATCGTGCAGGTTTTCACAGAGTGTGGTCATGGGTCATCAGTAAGGCTTTCCATATCGGTCAGCCAAATTCTTAAGCAGAGTTAAAGCAACGGTCTACCTTGTAAGAAAACCACAAAACATGACGTATTCTTCTTTTGTTTTGTACAGGCGGCCTCCTAGAAAATGTGAAGTATTAAAATTAATATACCACATATTTAATGCTCTTGTGCTTTGTCACTGATTAAAACCATTTATTTACAAGAGGTGCCAATATGATTTTTGGATGTAGCTTGGTTACAAAAAAAATCAGTTCAGTATTTTTTGCTGGGCATTTGCAAGAGACTCATTGTCAGAATTTCTCCCAGTTCATCTGCATTTTTGTTTTGTTTGAGAAATGCAATCTGAGGGAAATGTCACATCCACTTGCCTTGCTCAAACTTTCCCAGAATTAATTTCTGGATAAATTTTACAAGATTCAGAGACATTTGCTAAGGAGAAACAAACTGCATAATCAATATTATTTGTTGGGAGTTATATCATTTAGAAGAAAAAGAGATTTAAAAAGAAGCATGCATAGAACAAAGTTCCTTAATATTCAGGTGAAATCTTATGTTAATTAATATATTGCATAAATAATATATTATATCATATCATATAGTATATTATTAATATAATTAATAAATATATTATATTATGTTATATTTTAATTGTGTATAACATATGTTATAATTATATAAATTTAGATGTATATTATATTAATTACATATAATACATAATGCATATTATATGTATGTGTATAGTATATACTCGTGTACTACATATGTATAATTATACACAAAATATTACATACCATACATAATTATATATTATGTATACTATACATATGCACATACACATACATATGTATAGTATACATATACAGTATTATATATTATCTGTATGTTATATTATACATTATATATAATTAATATAATACATTATATTATATTATATTATATTAAAGTATATATTAACTAACATATATAATATAAACTCAATATTGATAAAATGTAGTTCTTTTTCTCCTCCTGTTCTCAGTATACGTGACCGGTGCAGGGATGGTGTTTCTGGAATGAATTCTATTGATTAACAAATGCCATAAGTCATAAGTCATGCATGCACAAGTATCCTGTTCCTTAAAATTCCCACAATCAGAGACTGCTGCAGCTGGGTTGTCTATGAGGAAACTGAGTTCTAGAAAGACAGTATTTGGTCAATTGCTGCTAAGGGATGCCAGAAGCCAGCTTGACTGCAGACTTGCCCTCTCTTCACTGGGTCCCACTGCCCCTCAGACCAGCTTCCCTCCCACACAGCACCGCAGTTTTAGGATTACTGACTTGTCTCCACCCGGAGGAGGCTGTAGGTGTGAAGTCTGATATCATGATCCCAGGCTCCCTCTGGACTGACCCTCTTGCTGCTCTCTTCTCAGGTAGCTCCAGGCATCTGAGCAGGTAGGATGCTAGTCCTACTCACAGCATCACACGGGGCAATTCCTGTGTCCAGGGACACATATGTAATCCCTGGTTGCTCAGAGATTCTTTAGTATGTGTTAGTTATTGGACTCTTGTAGAACTCCTAGGTTTTGTAGATTATTTTTGAGAAGAACCTGGTGACTGTACAAGCTTAAATATTAAATTCTGCCTATTTTGATAAACCTTTCATTTGAAGCAGTTATTGGAAGAGTCGTCATCTGATAGCAAGGTAATCATATTTGTCACAGGAGGTAAGTTACCAAGACATAAATGTTTCTAATAAAGAAAATCTTTTGTTCTTCGGGTAGCAGCCACTCTCGTGCTGGGGGTGGGGGGTGGGGAAAGAGGCAGGTACAGGACCCGTATGCTTCACAGACGAGGCTCCTGAGGCTCCCCTCGTGTCCACGGAGCACACCCCCTGTCCCCACCCCTGAGTCAAGCTCCTCCACACCCCTGATGTTAGAACCAAGCTTGATTCTCTTCTTCAATGCCTTTAGATTTTTTTCAGATTGGTTTTCTTTTGGATGAGCTTACGGTCACCTAGCAAGTTTAACAAATTTTGTTTGGGTATGCCATTATTAGCATTTCCAGGATCTCTGGGGGTGGACTTGCTGCCAAATACGTTAAGCCTCTATTTGTTTTGTGGCACTCCGCTGTGTGTGCAGGTGGTAATGGAGCATCCCTTGCCCCCAAGATCCTGGGCTGCGTTAAAGAAAAAATTGAAACTGATTTTTTTGGGGGAGCAGGGGGTGATAACCAATCAAAGGTAGAACAGGAGCCAGATGAAAATTCCCTGGAGACATTTTAACTTTCACGAGACATGGGTCCTAGAGACAGTAGTGAAATATGATGTCACCAACCAGCAGACAGAATAGACGGGGCACACACTGGTAACTCGGGCTCGCACAGATCCACTGGTGTAAGCAAAATGTAGCCAGCAGCAGCAGGCACACCCTTCCAGAGAGCAGGCTCTGTTTGTCCCAGTCTGAAACTATCACCGCCCGTGATTATACTCTCCGAAATCGTCTAATGTCGCATTTATTTCCTTCAAAAGAGCAATGTCCTACCTCCAGGAAGCTTTTCCTGCCTTACTTCAGCCTACATGCTGCCCACTTCTTCCCCATCTCCAGCTCCCATTCTCCTATATAAATGTCTCATGCTCCACTTTATGTGTGCTTTCTAGTGGCTTCTTTCAGCTTAGGCATATCCTTTCTCCTAGACTGAGAGCTCCATGTGCCCAAAATTACATGATATGTGTTCCAGTGATCCCCTAACGCATTTGCTGGCCCTGCCAGCCATTCTTACAAGTCATGTTCAATGGTGTGGAGTCTCTTTCTTCCATGGACTGTTGGCTCTATGGGAAGACAGGGGGAGTGTGTCTTCTTTTATCACTACACGCAGCACATGAGGCATAGTTTCTGGCACAGGTAAATGCTCAATAGATTTTTCTTGAATGAGTGACTGAGTGAGTGAGTGACTGAATGAGGGAATGTATGGATTAAGTAAGCAACAACGTTTTCAGCAAAGGGCACCCCTGTGCCACATAAAGCTGTCTGGTGATTTCATACTTCCCATCTCAGCTGCCCTTGAAAGCCCAACCCAACCTGCTGCCTCCTTACTGTTAACTGAAAATGGCTTCCCCTGGTTGATCTAGAAAGGACAGGGAAAATCTCGTAATGCCTGAAAACCGATATCCGTAGCTTGTTTTTTATTTTCCTTTTGTGATGAATTAATGCATGCCCCCAACGGACAATTAAAAAAGGATTGAAACAGCACAGAAGTTGATGATAATCTGATAACCAGAGAAGACAACAATTAGTGGTTTACAGTCTTGGGGAGTTTTCTTTTGGTCTTTTTTCTGTATCTATATTCATTTACATCATTGAGGTCACTCCTCAGATCCATTCTTGGGTTCTTTTTCCACTCACCATTGTACTCTTTCGAATTGTTTGCAGCTGTGTTACATTTTTAGATAAATGCTGACACATCAACCCACCCCTTGTTTACATTTTGTTTGGTTCTCAAGGAAAACTGAGAGGTGTGGGGGGCCCTAGGCTTCTGTCTTCCCTAAAGGAGGGTCCTCAAATTTTCCTACCACAGTATCTCATGTGGGCCAGCATAGCCAGCCGTAAAGAGCAGAGGGCTCCACCCACTGAAGTGCAAAGTGCTAAGCTAGCAAGATATTAAATTTCTCATTGACTGTATCTCTGATCAGAGAAGTAAATAACACTCTCCTTTCCCTTCAAACCAGTTTGCTCACTGGAGAATGTACAATCTGTAGGACCACTTTCCTAAGTCAGTCTTGTGGTGGCCTCCGGTTGGTAAGTAGGGGAGACTGCAAATCCATGGACATAAATAAGGAAGGAGCTTTCACTCCCAGGAGAGGGGAAAGTCACAATCTTTTATCTCTCTTCATATTGTTTTGAGGATTTTTTGTGTGTGCACCAGTAACTAATCTTTTAAATAGAGTGTGTCCTATTTTAATAACAACAAGACTGCATCCCAGAAACATTCATTACAATATTACTTGGCAGTCCCATTGGGTGCATTTTCTGCACATTTGGGGAAATGGTCTTGGCCAAGTAATTTCAATTAAAGAAAAGGATCTTCATTAAAATATGATATAATTTCTTATACAAACAGCACTGATAAGTTCTAGTTTTGCTTTTCTTTTTGGCATTCTTTTCTTTAAAAAGCACACACAGTGCTTCTTTCTTATGTTGCACTCTATGTTAACTTTCTTTTCGGAAAACAATATATCCATTTGACAGCTAAGGGTAATTACAGTAAAAGAAAACAGTAGTAAGAAAAATGGAGTACGGGAAAGGAATAGGAGTAATTTATGTATCTTTGGGGGGAATATGAAGAAGTTTAAGTAATAAATAATTTAAAATTTAAAGAAATTTAGATTATCCAAGCAGGACCTAAGGTGAGTTGAGCCTTGTGTACCACCAGCAGCCCAGACTCAATCCCCAGAGGACCCTGCCCACTGCCTGAATAGGAGCCAAGGAGCTCTACCACAGCCAGTGCCACACCTAATGCCATTGCAAGGATGGTTCACCACCACAGTAGCAGTCAGGGCCACCCTACAGGCAGCATGGGGCACTCTCGACTGCACTGATACAAGAAGAGTCACAACTGGAGGCCATAGAGGAGGAAGTCTTTCTCCTCGCAGCTAACTCCAGAGTAATAAAAGAAACAAGTGTTCTACCAGATGACCAAGCATCAGTGAAAAAATAATAGAACTACAAATAAACAAGAAGATATGAAACCACCTAAGGAATACAGTAATTCTCAAGCACCAGACCTTACATAGTAGGAAAACTTTGAAATGTCTAAAAAAGAATTCAAAGCAACAATCTTAAGAAAACTCAAAGAGATAAGAAAAGACTCAATTAGAAAACACAATGAAACAAGAAAAAATTATCCAGGATATGAAGGAGGAAATTTAAAAAGAGATTAATTCCTTAAAAAAGAACATAGGAGAACTCCAAGAACTGAAGGATTCACTCGATGAAATAAGAAACACAACAGAGAGCTTGAGCAACAGGCTAGAGCAAGCAGAAGAAAGAATTTCAAACCTCAAAGACATTCTTTTTGAAATAACCCAGGCAAACAGAAAGAAGGAATAAGGAATTTTACAAAATGAAGAAAATCTAAGAGAGATAGAAGACAACGTCAATCATTCAAATATCTGAATCATCAGTATTCCAGAAGGGGAGGAGAAAGGAAAAGGCATGGAAAACCTATTCAAGGAAATAATAAGAGAAAACTTCCCAGGTATAGGGAGAGACACAGACCCTCAGATCTAGAAAGCCCAAGGATATGCAAACAGATTCCAAAAAGATCCTCTCCAAGACATATTATAGCCAAACTGGTAAAGCTCAAAGACAAAGAGGAAATTCTAAAAGCAGCAAGAGAAAAGCATCAAGTCATGTATATGGGAGCACCCATCAGACTAACAGAAGACTTCTCAACTAAAACTGTATAGGCCACATGAAAATGGGATGATATATTCAAAACACTAAAAAGAAAAGATTGTCAGCCAAGAATTCTATATCCAGCAAGACTATCCTTCAGAAATGAGGTAGAAATAGTGTATTCCCAAACAAAAATTGTGAGAGTTAACCACCACACAACCAGCCCTGCAAGAAATTCTCAAGGGAGTCATGCATGTGGAATTTGCAAAAAGATAATTACTATTACAAATATACAAGAAAGAGCAAAACCCACCATTAAAACAAAAATGCAAATGAGAAAGAGAAAGAATCTAAGTCATGCCACCTCATGAATCAAACTAACATTGAAGATGAAAAATAAAAGGGGAAGAAAAGAACAAAATATATTTAAAACATCTGAACAAAAAGTAATAAAATGATAGTAGTAAAACAATACCTGTCAATAACCCTAAATGTAATTGGGTTAAACTCTCCATTCAAAAGATACAGACTGACTGACTGGATTAAAAAGCTAGACCCAACTATATGCTGTCTTCAAGAGACTCACCTCACCAGTAAAGACACACACAGACTAAAAGTGAAGGGATGAAAAAAGATATACCATGCAAATGAAAACCAAAAACAAGCAGGAGGAGCTACTCTTTTATCAGATAAAATAGACTTTAGACCAAAAACTGTAAGAGAGATAAAGAAGGCCATTATATAATGATAAAGGATCTATCCAGCTAGAAGACATAACAATCATAAATATGTATGCACCCAACACTGGAACACCCAAATATATAAAGCAAATGTTTTTAGACCTAAAGAAAGAGATAGACCCCAACACAATAATAGTGGGTGACTTGACCACTCCTCTGTGAGCATTGGACAGGTCTTCCAGGCAACAAATCAACAAAGAAACACAGAATTTAAACTACACCTTAGATCAACTGGACATGGCAGATATCTATGGAACATTTCATCCAACAACTACAG
Source organism: Galeopterus variegatus (assembly GCF_000696425.1). NCBI lineage: Eukaryota > Metazoa > Chordata > Mammalia > Dermoptera > Cynocephalidae > Galeopterus > Galeopterus variegatus. The sequence goes on from NW_007726614.1 coordinate 413,768, forward strand.
AATATATTTGATTCTCATTAGCACATGGAATGTTCTAATGGATAGACCACATGTTAGGTCACAAATAAAATCTCAGCAAATTAAAAAAAATCAAAATCACTCTAAGTATCTTTTCAATGGATTAAAACTGGAAATAAATAACAAGTGAAATTCTGGAAACTATTCAAATGCATGGAACCAAAACAACAGGCTCCCAAATGACCTATAGTTCCAAGAAGAAATTGAAGCAGAAATCAAAAACTTTCTTGAAACTAATGAAAATAAAAGTACATTATGACAAAACCTATGGGATACTACAAGTCAGTACTAAGAGGGGACTTTATTGCAATAAATGCTTACATTAAATGTATAGAAAGACTTCAAATAAATTACCTAATGCTTCACCTCAAAGAATTAGAAAATAAACCACAATCTAATTCTAAAAGTAGTGGACAGAAAGGAATAATTAAGATCAGAGAAGAATTAAATGAAATAGAGATGCAAAAAAATGATACAAACGACCAATGAAACAAAAACTTCTGTATTTTTTTTGTTTTTTTTTTTTGTTTTTTGTCTTTTGTCTTTTTCCGTGTCCGGCAACGGATCGCAACCCTCAGTGTTGTCCCCGCACCGGACCGGGGACCGGCAATGGGACTGCAACCCTCGGTGCCCGGCAACGGATCGCAACCCTCAGTGTTGTCCCCGTACCGGACCGGGGACCGGCAATGGGACTGCAACCCTCGGTGCTGCTCCCACGCCTCGCTCAGCCAGCGAGCAGGAACCGGTCTGTATGTGGGATCCGAACCCTCGGGCGGGAGCGCCGCCGCGCTTCCCAAGCGGCGCACTATCCAGTGCGCCACCGGGCCGGCCCAAAACCTCTGTTTTTGAGAAAATAAATAAAATAGATAAACCATTAGCTAAGTTAACAAAAAAATGAAAGAAGAGAAAAGACCCAAATAATAAGATATGAAATATTCAGAAAGACCCAAATAATCAGAATATGAAATAATCAGAAATGAAAAGGGAGACATTACAACTGATATTATAGAAACATGAAGAATCATTAGAGACTATTATGAATAACAGTTTGCCAATAAATATGAAAACGTGGAGGAAATGGATAAATTTCTGGACACATACAAGTGAACCATGAAGAAATAGAAAACTTGAACAAACCAATATCAAGCAATGAGATCGAAGCAGTAGTCAGCAATCTTCCAACAAAGAAAGCCCCAGAACTGGTTGGCTTTACAGCTGAATTCTATCAAACCTTTAAAGAGGAATTAATACCAATTTTCTTCAAATTATTCTGAAAAATTGAAATAGAAGCCATTCTTCAAAATTCATTCTATGAGGCCAGCATCACCCTGATGACAAAACCAGATGAAGATTCAACAAAAAAAGAAAATTACAGGCCAATATCCTTGATGAACACAGGCACAAAATTCCTCAAAAAAATATTAGCAATCAGTATACAGCAACACATCAAAAAAATTATGCAACACGATCAAGTGGAATTCATCCCAGGGATGCAAGGATAGTTCAACATAGGAAAGTAAATAAATGTGATACACCACATCAGCAAAACCAGGACAAAAAACATATGTTATCTTGTTAGATGTAGAAAAAGCATTCAACAGAATTTAACATTACTTCATGATAAAGACTCTCAGCAAATTAGGTATGGACAGAAATTATCTCAACACAATAAAAGCCTTATATGCCAAACGAATCACCAATATCATCCTGAATGGGGAAAGGTTGAAAGCTTTTCCCTTAAGAACAGGAATGAAATGATTATGTCCACTCTCACCATTCCTATTTAACATAGTGTTGGAAGTATTAACCAGCATAATCTGGCAAGAAAAAGAAAGAAAGGGCATCCTTTAATTGGAAAGAATGAAGTCAAACTGTCCCTGTTTGCATATGACATGATTATATATATAGAAAAACCTATAGACTCTACCAAAAAACTCTTAGGGATAATTAACAATTTCAGTAATGTTGAAGGATATAAAATCAACACCCAAAAATCAGTAGCATTTTTATACTCCATTAACAAACTAGCAGAAAATGAAACCAAGAAAGCAAGCACATTTATAATCGTCTCAAAAAAAAAAAAAAAAAAAAAACCCTAGGAA
>NW_007726614.1:416261-420355 GCF_000696425.1 Galeopterus variegatus
CAAGGATGTGAAAGATGTCTACAATGAAAACTACAAAGCACTACTGTACTGAAAGAAATTAAAGAGGACACAAAATGGTGGAAAGACATAATATGCTCTTGGATTGGAAAAATTAACATTGTGAAAATGTCCATACCACCCAAAGTGACCTACAAATTAAATGAAATCCCCATCAAAATACCATCACATTCTTCACAGAAATAGAAAAAAAAATATGAACATTCATATGAAACAATAAAAGACTCTGAATGGCCAAAGCAATACTGAGCAAAAAATAAATAAAAATAAATAAAGCCAGAGGCATAACAGTACCTGACTTCAAATTATATTACAAAGCTATTTTAACCAAAACAGTGTGGTACTGGCATAAAAACAGACACTTGGACCAATGGAACAGAATAGAAAACCCAGGAATCAATCCATGTACTTTCAGTCAACTGATCTTTGACAAAGGCAACAAAAACATAAACTTGGGGAAAAACTACCCCTTCAGTAAATGGTACTGGGAAAATTGGATATCTACATGCAGAAGAATGAAACTGGACCTGTACCTCTCACTGTACACCAAAAATCAACTCAAAATGGATTAAAGACTTAAATATAAAACCTGGAACCATAAAATTACTAAAAAAAAACCAAAAAACAAAAAACATAGGGGAAACACTCCAGGGAGTAGGACTGAGCAAAGACTTTATGAATAACACCCCCAAAGCACAAGAAACAGAAGAAAAAAACATAAATGGTATTATATCAAACTAAAAAGCTTCTGCACAGCAAAGGAAACAATCAAGAGTGGAAAATCAACTTACAGAATGGGAGATAATATTTGCAAACTATGCATCCAACATGGGATTAATATCCAGAAAATAAAAGGAACTTAAAAAACTACACAGTAAAAAACTACATAATCCAATTAAAAAATGGGCAAAGGAGATGAATAGACATTTTACAAAGGAAGATATGCAAATGGCCAACAGTTACACGAAAAAATGCTCAGCATCACTAATCATCAGAGAAATGCAGATCAAAACCACATTGAGATATCATCTCACCTCAATTAGACTGGCTATTAAAAAGACTGAGAATAACAAATGCTGGTGAGGATGTGGGAAAGCGGAACTCTTCCAGTTGGTGGGACTAGAAATTAGTGCAGCCATTATGGAAAACAGTGTGGAGGTTCCTCAGACAACTGCAGATAGAACTGCCATATGATCCAGCAATCCCACTGCTGGGAATATATCCAAAGGAATGGAAATCATCATGTTGAAGGGATACCTGCAATCCCATGTTCATCACGGCTCTATTTACAACAGCCAAATTATGGGACCAATGTAAATGTCCATCAATGGACTACTGGATAAGGAAAATACGTAGAAAGAGAAATACCGTATGTCCTCACTCATAACTGGAAGGAAGGAAGGAAAGAAGACAAACAAGAAAAAAAAGACCACAATAATACATTGTTCTTTCAAAAGGAGAGAACCAACCTGAGGACAGTAGAGATGAGGGGAGGGAAGTGGGAGGGATGGGGAGTGATTAGTCAGGTAAGTGGCATAAAGAATAATTATAATTTCTAATAATGAATATGCTAATAAAAATAAATAAATACAAATTAATTAATTTAAAAAAATTTAAAAGGTGGCAACCAGTAGGTACAAATGTGGACTGAATCAGGCAGCAGACAAGGCAAAGCTGAGCCAGAATACAATTTTATTCGTAAACCAGGGCTGTTCTTCCCTACAGGCGTGGTGGTCAAGGCTGCCATCCTCGTGCTGATTTTCTTTACGTTCTGACAACAGCACTGTCAGCAGATGTGCAGCCCAGTGTGGGCTTGTCTATGTCCCTACCCCTGGTCTTGCTTTTGTAACACTAATATCTAACCGTCTCCCATTTCTTTCTTTCACATCTTTCTCTTAAATACATGCAGAGGGAAATCTCCAGGCAAATGCCTGGGTTTGTAAAAGAGCTAACATTCCACAACTGAGCTTCAGGATTTTTCTAAGGCCTTACTGTCTTTTTTTCTCTGATTTTTTTGTGTCTGTTTTTTTGGTATTCATCATAAGTCCAAGTAAGGTCACATTCCTTGGTGTTTCACATTTACTGACTAAGAGTGATATGGACTTTCTCATTCTTACACTCCAGAACATTAACATATCTGTGATCATTCCCATTTTTTGTTGTTATATGATGAAATGAGCCAGTATTGGATAGCAACACTGTCCAGCCAATTCTGGAGAATGGAGAAAATGATTTCACATCCCTTAGTTCTGCCTTCTAGAAAGGCTACATCAGGGCAGAGGTCACATCCTTCTATGTCTCCTCCGCACATCACTGGTGACTTGTTTTTTCTGCATACACACTCTCCTACACTCTACTGAAAATATATCTTCCCCAAATGCCACTTTTATCATTCACTCATCTACTTTAAAAGTTTCGGTAGGTCCTTGAAACTTACAGCATAAAGCAGGCACTTCAGGATTCAATACACCACTTCAGCCTTGTCATTCCTGGCTTTCCACCTATATTAGTTCATTTCTGTTGCTTATAACAAGATACCTGGAACTGGGTGATTTACAAAGAAAAGAAAATTTATTCTTTATAGTTTTCAAGGCTAGGAGGTCCAAAATCCCGGGAACACATCTGGTGAGGGTCTTGGTGGTAGTGACAGTGACCCAGTGTTCTCACATGGCAGAAATGGTGGAGCAGAGAGAGACTCACCTTTCATGTGCTCTTCTTTTAAAGCCCTCAGAACCACGCCCCTGGCCACTGTTTTTAATCCATTCACTGGGGCACGGTCCTACAATCTAATTAGCTCTTCATTGCCCCACCTTTCTGTTACCATGACAGGATTGCCCACTCTCAGTAGTTACAGTGGGGATTTAAGCTTCAGTGGGGAGGGGGCATCCAATCTACAGCACCACCCAAACACCAACAAGATCGTGTACACATCCCGTAGTCTCTAAGTTGGGGAGTGGGTGGAATGAGAGGACAGGAGTCAGGGGTAGGAGCGGTAAAGCTCAATGCTCCCAGGCAGTGATGGTCCCCCTGCCTGTGGTAGTGTGGGGGGTGCTGGGGCAGAGGCCTGCCAGGCTAAATGTTCACACTTGGAGAGAGCATCCTTGAGACTGTCAAAGCTCTGAATGTGGGCTGCTCTCTGTTCTCCAAAGCCTGAAGTGGAATGTGAAGAGAAGGGAGAAACAGAGCAAAGAGTGGTATTTTGACTGTCCAAAATAGCATAGAGAAAACAATTCTGCATCCTATTTTATAAACTTGATAGTAGCCCTAAGGCTCTGCTCATTACTGCTCATTTAGGAGATTCTACTATGTGCTTTCAATAAACTATTTTTGGTGTGTGTTCCTCTGAACACAACAGAAAAAATAATTCATTAATTAATGTCAAGATTTTGAAATTTTAGAGCCACACAATTCATTTTTTCAATTTTGAAGATAACATGGATATGAGAAAAATATCAACCCAAAGCATACTTTTATAAAGAATTTGATGTTTTAAAACCAAAACCAAAAGAATTCAGGATATTATTTTATTATAGTATTTTTAATAAATACATGTACTAGTCCTTAAATTTAAATACAATAGGGTCAACATCACTATAATACAAATCAACCTAATGAAATTAAAATAAAAATGAACGTAATAGTGGAAAGATACTAAACTATAAAGCAAGATATTCATATAACCTTCAGAGGCTAACAAAAGTTTTCTTCATTCTCAGGATGAATCTAAAAATTTAATCTTTCATGTGGCTATTAAAAAGAAGTGCATTTATTGGTTTATTCTGATATGATATGTTAACAAATGCACAAATCATGTACTCCGTTTTTATTGCTTTGGTTCCTGCTTTCACCTCCTTGGCTTTTCTTGGATTGATCACACTGGCATGTATCACATTCAGGTCATCAGCCCTGGCTTCTGCTCTTTGGCTGTGCCTCCAGGATCTGTCATTTTTGTCTGTTAGCCATCTGTCACTCAGAAACCTAAGATCTGTATCATGAAGTGATGATAATAAACAGTTTCAAATTTTTTTTTTCCTTTTTGTCTTTTTTCGTGACCGGTAACGGGATCGCAACCCTCG
>NW_007726614.1:421355-425742 GCF_000696425.1 Galeopterus variegatus
AGTGTACATTCAGAATATTGTACAATCATCACCTCTATCTAGTTCAAAAACACTTTCATCACCTTGGGAACTCACTTTGTAACTTTTCTGTAAATCTAAAATTACTCAGAAATAAAAATTAACCAGAAAGTGAAAAAATAATTTATAAGTGAAACACCGAATGTAAGCAGAAGGAAAGTAACTCAACTAGGACATGCAGCAGCGTCCTCTGAAGTCTAGGACAACTTGGTCTTTGCCCAGCTAATCAATAGATCAGGACAGAACAGATCTATTGCTGTTTTAGGTTTCCCAACACCCAAAGCAAATGCTCATTTATGAGATTGCAAAGAAGACATAAAGGAAGTAAAAATAAGGCGCTTTCACCAATACAGTGATATGAAGCTGACTTTAGAGACACTTGGATCCAGGAGAAGCTAAGGTCAATTTTATTACCTTTTGGGTAAGGAGAAAGCAAGAACTCAACCTCATGTCTGTTTAATGTTTCTCACCTTCACCTGTTGAAGAACTAACTGGAAACAGGATGTTATTTCATGGATTCTGTTGACTCCCTTTCCTAATGGTCAAAACAGTAAATTAAGACCGATTTCTAAGCAAAGAACTACTTTTAGGCTTTTTCCCATGCACTCATCACTCCAGGCATGGTCATTCTGTGGTTGTTTGAATTTTTTCATTCTGTTTTAGAGTCAAAGTGAGAGGGGCATTAAACTAGCTCTGCAAATCCCTCTGTTGCTTTCATTTTAGTTGAACTCCACAGGGCACCTTACAGGTACACATACAGTGCTCTGCAAAGTGTCCTCGGGTGGGAGAGGGTTTCAGAAGTGAATCATACGCTATTTGGAAAACCTCGAAATCTGCTGGGTTTGCATTGCTGATAGTAAAATCAACCTTCCTTGTTCTATTAGTTTCCCTGAAATTAGACTTTTCCNAAGCGCCATACTCTACCAAGTGTGCCACCGGGCCGGCCCAAGTTTCAAATTTTTTTTTTCCTTTTTGTCTTTTTTCGTGACCGGTAACGGGATCGCAACCCTCGGTGTCGCGCCCGCACTGTGCTCAGCCAGTGAGCGGACTGGTCTCTATATGGGATCCGAACCCTCGGCGGGAGCGCCACCCCGCTCCCAAGCGCCATACTCTACCAAGTGTGCCACCGGGCCGGCCCAAGTTTCAAATTTTTAAAAAATGTGAAAATCTCTAAGAAACAATTTTATTTTAGGGAAAATATGTGTCAAAACTTACTCAGGATGGAGGATAACAGATCAATAACTAAGGAAGGAATTAAACAACAAAATTTTCTCCAAAGATGCCTTGGTGGGGCCATGCAGCAGGAACAATAGAATTCCCCTTTAAGTATTAAAGAAGAAAAGAAAGTCTAACATCATTAATGTTACTTGTCAGCAGTCTGGAAGTTTCAACCAATGCAGTACAAGGAGAAAAAGAAACAAAAGACCTAAATATAAAAAGACAATTAATTTATCATTGTATGAAGATGATGGATTGGTTGTAGATAATGGATGGGCATCTGAAAACCTATTTTAATTGAGTAGGCTTTAAGTAAGGCAGTTGATACAAAACAAATATGTACAAAGCACTAGCCACTTAGAAGTGTACAATGCAGAGGCATAGTGTACATTCAGAATATTGTACAATCATCACCTCTATCTAGTTCAAAAACACTTTCATCACCTTGGGAACTCACTTTGTAACTTTTCTGTAAATCTAACATTACTCAAAAATAAAAATTAACCAGAAAGTGAAAAAATAATTTATAAGTGAAACACCGAATGGAAGCAGAAGGAAAGTAACTCAACTAGGACATGCAGCAGCGTCCTCTGAAGTCTAGGACAACTTGGTCTTTGCCCAGCTAATCAATAGATCAGGACAGAACAGATCTATTGCTGTTTTAGGTTTCCCAACACCCAAAGCAAATGCTCATTTATGAGATTGCAAAGAAGACATAAAGGAAGTAAAAATAAGGCGCTTTCACCAATACAGTGATATGAAGCTGACTTTAGAGACACTTGGATCCAGGAGAAGCTAAGGTCAATTTTATTACCTTTTGGGTAAGGAGAAAGCAAGAACTCAACCTCATGTCTGTTTAATGTTTCACACCTTCACCTGTTGAAGAACTAACTGGAAACAGGATGTTATTTCATGGATTCTGTTGACTCCCTTTCCTAATGGTCAAAACAGTAAATTAAGACCGATTTCTAAGCAAAGAACTACTTTTAGGCTTTCTCCCATGCACTCATCACTCCAGGCATGGTCATTCTGTGGTTGTTTGAATTTTTTCATTCTGTTTTAGAGTCAAAGTGAAAGGGGCATTAAACTAGCTCTGCAAATCCCTCTGTTGCTTTCATTTTAGTTGAACTCCACAGGGCACCTTACAGGTACACGTACAGTGCTCTGCAAAGTGTCCTCGGGTGGGAGAGGGTTTCAGAAGTGAATCATACGCTATTTGGAAAACCTCGAAATCTGCTGGGTTTGTATTGCTGATAGTAAAATCAACCTTCCTTGTTCTATTAGTTTCCCTGAAATTAGACTTTTCCTCAGAAACAAAAGGGAGCAGGAAGCTGTATATGTAAAAGCACTGTGGATGCTTGGGGCAGAGGGCAGGGTCTCAGGGAAGCTTTTGTCTCTTTGTCCTCAAAGTTTCTCTGGGAACAGAAGGATGTGGAATTGTGGGCATCTCCTTCCCCTCTTCCCCAAACATCTGTTGGCATCTGTCTGGCTCCATGACTTTGCCAGTTGTCGGGCTCTTTCACCTGCTGGTAATCCTGCACTGACTGGGCCGATTGTTGAGCTAGGGCTGGGTCTGGAGCTCTCAGACCCCTCAAGCCCATTCACAGACTGGGTCACAAATCCTTCACACGCCAGGCTGGGTCCCCAGACCCCTTCATGCAGGTCTATGAGCTAGGTAACTGGCCAAAAGGTCATTGGAGCCATAGGTTGGAAAGCATGGCTGTTCTGGGCGGATGCCCAAGGCCGGCAGATGCCCAAGGCCGACGCCTGCCCGCCTGCTTCACTAAAACCTCTCTCTCTCTTTCTAAAGAACACAAGAATAGCAACAAAACCAATAAGACGCATTGGCACACATGCGCACTAACTCCACACACACAATTTGCTTACAAAGGATTTTGAACCACACCCAACTGGACCCGAGGCGAGGGCCCTGACCACACTATTCTATTTTTCCAACAGCATCCCTTCTGTGCCAGGCACCCCCTGCCCTCACAGGAGCAGCATTTCTGTCAGGGAAGGTAGAAGACAGAGAAATATATATTCTCAGTGATGGGTAAGCTCTGAAGAAATCTACTAGAGGAGCTGGGATGGGTGAGCGGGTGAAGGCTGTTTTATTTGGAGAGAACAGGAGGAGTCTCTTGGAGTAGATGAGAGAAAAAAAAAGCTTTTGTTAAAGCAGCCCTCTTTGATGCATGTCCTCTAACCACTGCTTTCTTTCATCTCACCTGTTCTGATGGCTTTGTCATTTGAACTTCACGTGACCCATTAATTAACACATGCAGGATAAGTAGGAAGCCCTGAATTCTGAGAAAGCGCCAGCTGTATAAAAGATCTGGGAGGATTCATCTGAGCTCAAGGGAACAGCGAGTGCAGAGGTCCTGAGGCTGGAAGACACGTGCAAGGGTTGGGCATTTGTGTTTGGATGCAGCACGATGCTGTCTGTAGGCCAAGTTTAGCTGTGAGAAGGGCTTGATTAAAAATTCTCAGAAATCCTGTTCATTAAGCAAAATGAAGTGAGGGAAAGGTTTCTTCTAAGAATCCATATGCTTCCAGATTGAAACAAGAAACATCCACCTGTTGATTTGAGCAAATCTGGTCAGATGAGCACGTGCAGATAAGATTCAGCTAACACGATTCACCATGCTGCAAATCATTTTTGTTAAAGTAGACCTCTTTAATGCATGTCCTCTAACCACTGCTTTCTTTCATCTCACCTGCTCTGATGGCTTTGTCATTTGAGTTTCATTTCGCCTGATGGCTTTGTCATGTGACCCATTTATTAACACATGCAACATTGTTGCAGCATTTGGTACTGTTTTCCATGAAAGCAGACAAGCAATGTAAAAAGAACAGAGTGCAGTGGAGTTAGTCGACCAGCGTGAGCACAGCACAAATGATGGGCTCTCCTGGATGAACATGAGAAGGAAGAGTGGTGGTGCTTTAGTCCATTTGTGTTGCTATAACAGAATACCTGAAACTGGGTAATTTATAAAGAGCAGAGGTTTATTTGTTTTATGATTCTGGGACACTTGCATCTGGCACAGGCCTCAGGCTGTTTCTACTCATGGTGGAAAGTGGCAGCAGCTGGCTGGTACAAGCAGATCACATGGCGAGAGGAAGCAAGAGAGAGAGAGAGGAGGTGCCAGGGTCC
>NW_007726614.1:425752-445036 GCF_000696425.1 Galeopterus variegatus
TCACCTTTGAGGCCCATACTTTTCAATTCTTTTCTGAGATGCTGGGGTGCTGAGGTTCTTTCCAAAGTCTGGGGGTGTAGTGTTTTTTGGGGGTGGCGATTGGGACCTGTCTCTGCCTGCTCCCCAGCATTGCACACCAGGAATGACGGTGCTGCGTTTGTTCACGGGCTCCCGTACTTCAGCCTGAGCAGGCAAGTGATGACAAGCTGCCCATCAGTAATGCTTAACTACATTGTCTGAAATCACAGAAGCATTATCTCACCCACATGAAGGCTGGGTACGGCTGGTCATTACTTCCCTGGAAGATGTCTCATAATAGAAATTAGGAATGAGGAATACAGCCACAAGTTTCAAATTCCATTAGTCCTAAACTTCAAGATTCTCTTCATTTGGAAGAAGTGACTTCAGAGTTCTTTTAAAAATAGACTCACATGCCTCCCAAATCAATACCCAATATCCGTGTTATTGACTTTGAGCTACCTCTTTATTTTATCCTCTATTGGTTTCCAGCAGTCTTATATTCCTTTACTTGAATTTTTAAAATTGTGATTTCTTTTTCCTGCAAAAGCAAACAGGCTCTGAGACTGCAAACATATGGATTGTTGTGCACATCTCTGTTGCTTCTGTCTTATTAACATTTCTTTGGCAGGGCCTGATAGTGTTTTAATTGGCATCGCTTATCACTCAAGTTTCAGTGGTTTGCACAGAATGTTCTGTGGCTAATGTTCTCAGGTCCACCCTCATTTCCATATCAAAGCCCTTTACCTACATGGACAAAGGATGTCTTCAAGGCAATCCAAATAAGCAGGTGGAGCCCAGATAATGATCGCTGAAGCCACCTGGGCTGTGACAGCTGTCTTAGAGACAGAAAAGAACAGTTCTGGCAAGGAGACCATCACATTACCAATGTGAACACTTTTCCTAAATTGCAGGGCGATTAAACAGACATGAATCAAATAGATCTGAAATTCGGATGGATTATTCAGGTTAGCCTTTGTTCTGTTTTCATTTGCTTTCCTGAGAAATAATAGCTATAGTGAATTTTACACCATTGTTCTATCAATTTATTAAATCAAAGCAAATCACCAATTCATTCATTCACTCATTCATTCATTTATTTAGAGTATGCCCTGTGCACATGTTTTGTCTCACACATTGTTCTATGTTCTGGGGATGTGGAAGCCAATGGTACAGAAACGGCCCTGTATTCATTCATTTCTGTTGCTTATAACAAAATACATGGAACTGGATGATATATAAAGAAAACAAAATTTACTCCTTACAGTTTCAGAGGCTTGGAAGTGCAAAGTCCAGGGAACATATCTGGTGAGGGTCTTGGTGGTGGCTTTACAGCAATGCAGGGGTCTCACATGGCAGAAAATGTTGGAACAGAGAGAGATTTAACCTCTTCATTCAATCTCCTTTTAAAGCCCTCAAAATCATGCCCATGACCATCATTATTAATCCATTCAGTAAGGCATGGTCCTACAATCTAATCACTGCTTCAAAGTCCCACCTTTCAATTACCATAGTAAGATTTTTCACCCTCAATAGTTATATGGGAATTAAGTTTGGGGGGAGCATTCAACTGAAGGCAGGCCCTCACTGATGTGGTGCAAGAAAGAGAGAAAACTGGGAAAAAATAAATAGAGAATTCAAAAAGAAAAATGGTCAGCAAGACTGGAGACTTACTTTTGATTGCAAGGTCAAGATAGTTCTCTCTGGGTCATGACATTAAAATTGAGACCTGAACAATGTGAAGGAACCGGGCAGGTACATTCATTCATCCCTTGGTATATGCAGGGGATTGCTTCTAGGAACATATCTTTGGATGCTCAAGTCCCTGATATGAAATGACCGCAGTATTTGCATATAACCGACACAATCCTCCCACATACTTTAAATCATCTCTAGATTACTTATAATACCCAATAGAAGGTAAGTGCTATGCAAATACTTGTTATGCTGCATTCTTTTATTTGTATTATTTTTTATTGTTGTATTGTTATTTTTTATTTTTTAATTGAATATTTTCAGTCTGCAGTTAGTTGAATGAGCAGATGTGAAACTTCTAGATACAGAGGGCTTGCTGTAAATACAGGTCTAGAAAAAGAGAATTCCAGGCAGAGGGGATGGCCTGAAGAGATGGGGCTTGAATTGTCAGTGGTGAATGTGCTAGTATTTAAATTTGAAAAATTTAAGTAAAAAAGCATTGAAGTAAAAAAAGAGAGATGAACTGATGGACAGATAAAAGGATAAATGGATAGCAAGAAATGTAATAAAATAAACATAGCAAGATATTAATTGTAGAGTTGGGGTGGTGAGCTTCGTGCAATTCTTTAACTTTTCTATATGTTTGAAAACTTTTATAATACAATTTTAGAAAAAGATTAATATGTGCCAAGATCTTAGACTTGTTCCTTTAAGTTAAATGATGTCAGGAGAATTTTATTTAGTTTTTAAAAAGTAAAAGAATATTTAGGACAATTTGAGATTTGCTACATATAAAATTTTAATGTCTTAGATCAGGGGTTCAGATAGTAAATGTTTAATATTTTGTGGATCATACAGTTTCTGTTGCAACTACTCAACTCCATATTTTAACTCCAAAGCCGTGATAAGTAATACATAAATAATAGAGTGTGCTAGCATGCTAATAAAACTTCATTTACAAAAGCAGGTGGCAGGCTGGTATGGACTGTAGACCATATTCTGTTGTTCCCAGTATTAAGCACGTGAGAGATGATTCTTGGACAGTCTTAGTACAGTCTTGAACTTGCCCACTCAGTTATTGTAGATATTTAGATATAGATCATTAGTTTTATAAATGTAGTTAACACTTCTAAGGAAACTCAATTAAATAAATTTGGAAATGGTATAAATAATTTAAGGAAGTTTAGCCAGATCAAGACTTGAGCCAGTCTAACATTAGTAATAACAAAAGTAATTATCAGAAGGTGATTGTCTAATTTGTTAGATTTATTTATTAAAGTAAAATCAGATTTACAATTGAAACTCAAAAGCTTAAGGAAAATTAATTTTTTGTTTATCATATTTTGCCATTTGGATATTGATTTATAACCCAACTAGTTATAATTATTCTTCTTGCTATGTGTTAAATGTGTCCCCCAAAAGTTCATGTATTGGTAACTGGACCCCCACTGTAACAGTGTTAAGAGGGTGGGAAATCCTATTATGGTATTTGAAAGTGAGGTCACTAATACATGATTAGATTGTGAGGATTCTGTCCTAATGTTCATGCAATAATGGGTGTTGTTCTGATGGCTTTACAAGGAGGGCGACTGAGCAGGTTAGCTCTCTCTTGCTCAGCCCATCCTCACCATGTGACACTCTGTGTCGCTGTAGGACAAGACCCTCACCGGATGTGTTCCCAGGACCTTGGACTTCCCAGCTCCCAAATGGTCAGAAATAAATTTCATTTGTTTATAAATTACCCACTTTCAGGTAGTCTTTTATAAGCAACAGAAACAGACTAATACATCTCTCTTCACATATCTCTACCATATCAAAAAATTTGCACCAATATAAACTAAGGTAAGGATTAATTTAAAATAAACTTTTGTTGTAAGAGGGCTTTGTACAGAGGGATGGCAATTGGATTTAGGTTTTTAAGAAAGATGACTGGCTGCTAAGTGGTGAATGAATTTTGGATGGGGTGGCAACAAGTTAGGAGAACACTGTAGCCATTAATGCATGTGATGATGTTGACATGGATTATGTAATTTGATCAAATGTGAGTAACAAAGCAAATGCAATTTTCCCAATTTTTAGTTTGAGCTACCAAGAGATGCAGATACTATTAAGGTAGGCAGCCCAAAAGAGGAACAGCTTTAGGACATTTCTGCCCATTGAACACCATTGACAGTCTAGAGGCAGCCTGGGTGGTCCTGGGGGCAGGGTGGGAGTGCAGGGTGAACAGCTGTGCTCTGTGAGGTCATCTGGGGACCATGCCCCTCCCACCTTGCTGTCCCACCATTTCAGGAGCCATGTCGTTCTCTTGTGCACTTTTGCTGCAGCTGTGGGCAGGGAAAGGGAGTGGAGGGCAAGTCACATGACCACCACCACCTGCAAGGGACGCTGGAGATGTGTTCTCTGATGATTGTTTTGTGCCCAGCTACAACTTGGAGGTTTCTCTAATTGGATTTTTGAGGGACAATCAATAACCTCTGTCTCAATATACAAATATGAATGCAGAAAAGGCAGTAGAGTATACAAGGATGCAGTTTGGGGAGAGTTGTTTCAGGTTGGAATGATACAGATGTTACTTAATGAAGTTGTGGATAAAGGCATTTAATGAGATTAGAGATTACGCCCAACATATTTTTTGCAATTTGTTTCAGAAACCATTGTCACTTCCTGTGCATTGTAGAGTCCTGTAGCATAAAGGCATTTGCAGGTGTTCTCCTCTACAAGCCCACCAACCTATGAGCTTTGGCCTCCTGGTGGCAGGTGCACTCACCAGCGTCAAGCAAACTGATTACAGAGCAGCTCTCACCTCTGCACCAGGGACACTGCAGTAACAAGCAAATGAAAACTTAATAAAGAGATAAAGGGATTTATGGGAACATAGGATTTGAAATGATAGTGTCATGAAAAGCAGTTTGGAGAAAATTTTTTTAAAAAAGCAGTCTTCGGAAAGTAAAATTTTATGTCTCATCTTAATCAATTTTAATTAATTTTTTTTGCATGATTTTAAGAGATGATGTGAATAATAAAGACCTAAAAATTAGGCCAAATCAAGATTCTTTAAATGTTTTTTGGGCATTTTGCAGAGTTGAGATGATACCCTACCCCAAATTTGGTTTAGATGTTGAGGTTCATGGTAGTTTACACACCAGGAGAATTTGAGAGAAAGCTTCTTTGGCACACAGGGGACACCCAGTGACATCTGGGCAGGCACAAGCAGGTTGGAACTGGCATGGGTGTAATGATTAATTGTAGGTGCCAACTTGACTGGACTGAGGAATACCTAGAGAACTGGTAAAGCATTACTTCTGGGTGTGTCTGTTTGGGTGCTTCCAGAGGAGACTAGCATGTGAATTGATGGACTGAGTGGAGAAGATCCACCTTCCATGTGGGTGGGCACCTTCTAGTCAGCTGGGGACCCAAATAGAACAAAAAGGCAGAGGAAAGGCAAATTGGTTCTCTCTCTCCTGCAGCTGGGACAGCCTTCTTCTCCCATCCTTGGACATTAGAACTCCAGTATCTCCAGCTTTTGGACTCTGGAACTTATACCAGCATGGCCCTGGGTTCTCAGACCTTTGGCTTTAGACTGAGAGTTACACCATCAGCTTCCCTGGTTCTGAGGCTTTTGGAATTGGACTGAGCGATGCCACTGGCATTCCAGCTTCTCCAGCTTGCAGATGGCCTGTTATGGGACTTCTTAACCTCCATTATTGCATGAGCCAATTTCCCTAATAAATCCCCATCTCATCTGTCTGTCTATTATCTACCTATCTACCTATCTACCCATCTGATTGGTTCTCCCTCTCTGGAGAACCTTAACTAATACAAGGGTACTTCAAAAGGTTTGTGGAAAAATGGAATTAAAAGATATTATGAATTTTTCCGTGAATTTTGGAAATACCTTCGTACAGTGGGAAAAGCCAAAAGAATGGGTCTGTCCTTTTTAGTGACTTTTGGGTGGGACTGGGGACAGTGGTCCCATGTGCAGGAGGTTTAAATTTCCCTCCAATGCCAAAAAAGGTGGCCATGATGCAGGCATTCTTATCGGCCTGTCCAGATGTCAGGTAGAAGAGGGAAGAGAGGGTGAGGCTCAGAGAGAAGTCAGAGGCCAAACATCAAAACAGAGTCGGACTCTTTTACATTAAAGCTCGTTGAGAATTAGGATTAGTGGACTGCTCTGAAAAATTATAAGGTAACGCACTATATAGTTATGCACTTTAAGCTTCTTATCTTGGAAAAGGTGTCCTCCAAATGACTTTGTTTAAGAGGCAGCATAATGTGTTAAGAGCAAACTGGAGCAAGAAGACCCAGTTTCAAATCCCAGCTTAGCCTTTCACTGGCTCTGTGACCCTGGTGGATAAATTACTCCACTTATATTGGCCCTGGTTTCCTTAGCTCTAAAATGTTGATAAGACTTCACAATCTATGGAATTGCTGAAAGGATTAAGCAGGTTAATAGATGTAAGGCACTTAGTGTTTGGCACATTTTAACACTTAATGCGTATTATACAAGTATTGCTGTTATTAAAATAATCTTTTTTATACAAAGAAATTTTTGGACTTTTTTTGACCTGTCCCATTAAAACAAGCAGTTCAAAGCCAGTATATAAAGGACTTGGCTGAGGGCTGTATTAAAAGACCTATTTTATTTCCTGTTAGAAAAAATTAGAGAAAGCTATAGAACTCAATGAATCTCTGTATGAAATGTTGAAAAGTCCTGGAAATCTGGTCTGGGGACCTGTGTGTCCTTGAGAGGTGGGCCCCTTCTGACATTCAAAATGAGGTTTACCAAAAGGCCGGTTTCTGTTGTAGACCACAAGGCATCACATATTTTTCATCTGTACTGTGGATCTCAAATTAGCAAAACACCCATTTTAGGGGAAATACCCTGGGCAGCTTGTATAGAAAATCAATAATAGCAAAACTTTGAGCACCGTATCCCAGACGGAGATGCACAAGGGGACGTATCTGTTACATCTGAAAAAAGGTGTGAACTCAGTGCAGATCAGGGAATACTTTTGTTCAAAGTCCTTTTCTCAATGGAGGATTAGCATGTTAGGAGTAGGAAACAGGAGTGGAGATTCCTCTAGAAGGTCTCTGGGGCTCATTGGGACCCTTGCACCCCATCAGGTAGAGAGGGAGCTGTGGCCCCTCAAAAGCCCACAATAACTGCACTCTGGGCCAATTTTATGAGAAGAATTCAGGAAAGTTTTGTTGCAGACTTCCATCTCAAGAAGGCAAAGAACATGCCTGCTTCTCTGCATCCAGAGTGACCTCAGGCTACATTGTCTGGAACTACAAGGCATCTCATTTTATAAGAGAATCCCACAAAGCAACATATGTCAACAACAGTGGTTTTAGATGGGTTTTATTTGTAATATTCATAGCAGAATGTCAAATTATAGGGGAAAAGTTTTTTTAAAAGAAGGTCTTCTAATAAAAATAACCATAAAGAAATACGGAACACTAGTTGATGAAATGCATGCTCGAGGCTTTAGGCATGATGTGAATGGTGCCAATGTTTCGATACATAAAATTAGGATGGATGGTTATATGGATAGAGGGATAGATAGATCAATAGACATATGATACGGCAAATATAGGAAAAAGTAGTAAAAACATAGAATTTATGTGGTGGTTGTGTGAGCATTTTGTATTCAAGTCTTTTGACTTGTCTTTTTGTTTGAATATTTTCAAAATAAAATGTTGGAAAAAACTAAGAAGGCACCTTACAGACTGAATCAAATGTTTAACCTCAATGAGGCAAAGAGATTATGGTTCCAATTCCAAGACTGCTGCAGAAAACAGTGGTTTGTCTTAGAAAATTTGTGTAAATGAAATGTTTTTGTTAGGCTGGTCTTTGGATCAGCAGAATGAGCTGTGGCCAGGACCAAGGACAGAGACAAACCAACAAGATGAATTTGTTATTATCCCATTAACATTGCACTGGAAATCGTTCTGCCTTTACAGGAGAAGAAAGCACCCCGACGGTCTTTATGCTGGATTTTGTTTTCTATTTTTGTAGAAGTATCTGAACAACTATTTGTCCAACTTGTCCATTCACTATGCACCTGATAGACAGTGTGATTGGAAATTATTGGACCCAAAGAGCAATGAGATTTGGCCCTAAAGGAGCTTGTGATCAAAAGGCAGAATGAATACATATCATTCAAAAACTCAGTTGCTCAAGACCCTGTGGGAGATGCAAGGTCTGGCCTCACTGTGAAATAACCTGTGGGTGTCATGTCGCAAAGCTGATTAACCAAACATTCCCTCACATGTTAAATGCAAAATGCAATTATAGTATGATATCTTCATATTTATGTGATACTGAATGCTTTATATCATATAAATAAATAAATAATAATGATAACATATCATGTCGCAAAGCTGATTAACCAAACATTCCCTCACATGTTAAATGCAAAATGCAATTATAGTGTGATATCTTCATATTTATGTGATACTGAATGCTTTATATCATATAAATAAATAAATAATAATGATAACATATCATAAATGGTATACATATAATATAAAGTATACTTGTACCATATATAATAACAATGATTTGTATTACATCCTCGTACCATAGATAATAAAATATGTACTATAATACAGCATAGCAATAATATAATTATATTTAAATATAATAACTATATCATATAGTTATATAACATCAATATAAATAGATAACATACAATCAATATTATTGCGATATTATTATTGTATATGCATAAAAGATAAAAATAGTGTAACTATGTTCTAGAAATGTAAGTTTGCCAAATAGTTGAGTACAAACATTTCAAAGACTATCCATTTAATTACAAATATCCAGATGTTTCATGTCATTTTGGTTCTTTCATCTGTGAATGCTAAATCTTCCCTTGGGAACTTCTCATGTAATTATTTAAAAATGATGTAAAATGATTTGGATGAAAAAGACTTGAGGGTCAGACCAGGACGTAGAGTTACTGCTAACAACTTGGAGAATTATGACATTATGAAACTCTTCTTAAGTTACTAAAAACGATTTTTTCCCCACCATCCCTAAAACAGATGTTTTGCTCAATTATTGGGGAATAGAGTTGTTTGTAATTTAAATAAAATTTTACTCTTTTTTTCCTATAAATTTACCTTTTCTCTTTACATTGTCTTTGAAGATGTCCCACCTTGAGCTTTCAGAAAGGAGCCACCCAAGTTTATTCTATTAGAAAAAAAAGAAAAGCACAGCAAAGTAAATGAATTACTTCATCAGTTTGCTAGAAGGTCGCTGTGTCCCACTTTGATTTTTCCTTAATGTTTAAGCCAAGTAAAATCTGGCTGAGACTCTTCATCAACAAGATCCAAGTCAGTGTGGTGGGCCAAACAGGACGGTTAAAATTAAAACCGAGTAGGAGACCATTTGATGGCTGCCAGGGGGCAGGGACTGGGGTGGGGGTGGGAACAACTCTATAGGGCTAACCCAAGGGAATGCCTTTATGGTTATGAAAAAGTGCTGCACCTTGACTAAGGTGGTGGTCACACATGAGGTCATATTGCAAAGAATTACACACACACACACAAATACATACACACACGTTAACACATACACACATACACATACATAACAAGCACACATATAGAAATATGCAAAACAGAAAACCTGCACGCACATATATACACATACGCCCACACACATAAACACGTGTGCACAATATACATACATATACTTACTTGTACACACACATACACATACACACATATCCACATGCACATACACATACATGAATGAGTGTCTGTAAAAACTGGTGGAAATTTAGTAGGACTGCAGTCTTGTTATTATATCAAGTTAAATTTTCTGGTTTTCATATTGTTCTGCATTTATATCAGTTTTCACTGGTGGGAGAAACAGGATGAAGGATTCATGAGACTGAACTATTTTTGCAGCTTCCCATGAGTCTATAATTATTTCAAAATTTAAATAAGTTTAAAAAGTTAATATTCAAAGAAGGTTGTGGTATTGAGCCCTATCAATTTTACTTTTAATTAAAGAATGTTTGTCTTCCATCCCAATAAAAAAAATGTGACTACAGAAATTACTGCCTGATGAAACAATTATGAATGGGTAAATTGTTTTTAAATGAATGCTCCAGCTTACTTTCTTCTTTAGTTGTTTAGATTTTGTTTATTTATTTTAGCTTTTTTTATTGCTCAGTTTACCAATAGCTAAAAAGCTACTTGTTTATGACCCAGTAACTGCAAATTCTATTTTAAAACTGAGCTGTCAATTTCAATAGCTCATGTAGAATCTTCATGGATTACGGATGGTTAAAATAATATTCTAAGTAGTAAGAGATAGATTTCATAGCAACAGTGTAAAATAGTCTGAGTAGAGAATGAAAGAATTCTAACATTTGGTTCTCCTTTGATGCAAACAGAACTTCTCAGGTTGAAATTCCTTGTTCATCATTCTCTGTCACCTTCCAACAGCCTGCATGTGCTAGCTGGTACCCTTCCTTGAGGTACAAGACACTCAGCTGTACTTCTTGTCTAATTCCCAGCCCTGGCCTAGCATCAGGCACAGGACACAGGCTCTGTGGTGCATGTTGGCTGACTTATCCATGCAAACCCTTGTCAGCAAAGCCATGCCACTGTGCTGAAAGCCCATCCTTGCTTGGATAAAAGCTATTGAAAAGAGGCTTTCCTGACTGCTCAGAGAGTTAACAGTGTCAGAAATGACCTATCCCCAATTTACAACAGGTAGTAAAAGTGACTTCCACTGGGAGTGAGTGTTACACATAGAGCAGCAAAGGAGACCTGGCTTTCCAAGCACAGAGAGCAGGGACTCCTGCCACCAAGGCCTGACTGCTAGTTCTGTTCCTGATCCTACATTTCCACCCAAATCTTCCTCTAAAGCTTATTTACTGCTGGTAAATGAATAGTATGACTTACATTTAAACATGTGAGCTTAAAATAATTTCATCTGATCTGTTGGTTCAGCAGAGAAGTCAGGCAACTCCCCTTTTACTCTCCATTTGAGTCCTGTGAAGTCCAGTTGAACCCATCTGCAAGGGATTTGCTGAGATGTGGCTCTACTGGAGGAAACTGACTGTCAATTGGCAGAGAGAAAAAAGGAGGCATTTTCCTGCAGGGATTCCTGTCTAGCCACCATATTAACCTGGGATTCTTAGATGCTGTATCAGTAGTAGGTCATTCTTTCCAGCAGGACTGACCAGTTGATTCCTCCAGAAACAAGGCAACATTCAGAGGTTAGAACAAAAACACAATTTGTGCTTCGCGCCTGAAACTTTCCTGTGCTACACGTACATGGAGACACATTGCAGGAAAGTGGTCAACTCGCATTCCTTCAGGGCTGGGGAATTTGGAGTAAAGCGGAGAGATGGCATAATGAATTGTGCTGTGCTGTGAGTCAAAACATTTTCCTCTTTGGCCACAGAATCTGCAAGAAGTCAAACTTGTACCTTCCACATTATCTCAGAGTCAACAAGAAGAAACACTTTCAGAAGTGAGCAAATCAGAGCAAAGGGCCACCGATACCTGCTCTTGGCTTGTCTCTCTCTGTCTTGATGGCCTTCCAAGTCCAACGTGATCTTGATCCAAAGGCATCATTGTGGGGTGGGTACAGCTACAGAGATGTGTGTGCTGGGGGTCCTCGGGGTGACGGGCTCAGTAGGAGCAGCTGCTAGCTGGGGCAGGTGTGCAGGGCTGAGCAGGACCCCAAATGAAAGAGTGTGGGGCAGGAAAACAGAGGGTGTTGGAGTTCAGGCAGAGCTCAGGTGCTGGAAGAGAATTTGAATACCAGGAGGAAGCCAAGGCTGAGGACCAGTCATGGGGACTTGAGTAATGTTTCAGAAATTCACTTCATTCTTCCAATGAGGAAACTCTGTTTCATATTAAAAATGGAGCTCTGGACAAGCCAGGCTGGGTCTCCATATCACGGAGATCACATCCTAATAAAGGTGACAAAGGCATGAACACAGCAGCAGTTGCAGATGTTGGTAGGTGTGTCAAAAAGAATGGTGCCTGGCAATGCAGATTCCCTGGAGGGGTATGAGTTCAGCAGGGATGGTGAGCAGAGTTCTGCATACATCCTAATAAAGGTGACAAAGGCATGAACACAGCAGCAGTTGCAGATGTTGGTAGGTGTGCCAAAAAGAATGGTGCCTGGCAATGCAGATTCCCTGGAGGGGTATGAGTTCAGCAGGGATGGTGAGCAGAGTTCTGCATAGGTGCGGCATGAGATGGGGACAAGTGGGGCCAAGGAGCTAGCTGCTGCTGGAACAGCTGGGGACAGAACGTTGTAGAAAGAGAGAAGAGGCAGAAAAAGATATGGCAGGTTTGGGGAGTGGAGAAGACACCGGTGTGCCTGGATGTTGAAGCTCAGCCATAACAAAGAAGCCACCAGACACCAGGCTTAGGATGGCACAGCTAATTCTAGGCTGCACTTGCTCCACATGGGGCCGCTACTACTCTCCAGTGTCATTGGGGCTGGTGGGGACCGGGCAGGGCAGGCCTGTGCCCCAACAACTGTGATGGCTGAGAAGTAGGAGGAGTCCACCTTCTTATTTACTGTGCTAGTCCACCCCACACCAAAGTGTGTGCTCACCCTGCCACACCAGAGGCTCAGCAAGGACAGCAGGGGAAACGTGGATTCTATCTCTGCTTAATTACTATTTTTAAACTTATATAAAACAAACATTTGCATCTAAATGACTTGCATTTCCTTTCACTCTACAGTGAGCATTTATTATATTTATACTAGTAACAAAAGAAAGGTAAAAATAGAGGTATTTACTTAGGTCATATAATGCAACTATATTGTTAACTGTCATCTCAAAAGAAATCATTTGGTTAATAAAATGATAAACCCACATAAAGATGCCCAAGATAAAGTGAAAACGTTTTTATTTAAATAGACACTACAGTTTTTCTGTAAAGATAAACGTGCAGGTTAAGATAGAGAAGTGAGATTGTATTACAGAATTTCTCTCCCTTTGTACCTGAAGAGCAAAAATTTAGTAGAAGCCAGATGCCCAATCCCGAAGTACCTGCAGAGAACAAGCCAATTCCATAAACACCCAAAATGCGTTGTCGAAGAGGGAAAACTGATGCTGTGTAAAGCACAATTAAGCTCACTCCTGACTCCATCTCATTCCCCAAAACCATCGTTGGGATTTAGCAAATCATGAGAAGCCGGAAGCCAGCTGGAGATGGCAGGACGAGAAGACGAGCACAGGATTAGACAAGAGACAAAAGATGGGGTCAGGAGGACAAACAGTTTTGAAGAACTGTTGTGCTTTATTCAACAGGCATTTCTCCTTATATACTTTTCTAAGTGCATGTCTAAACAAAGGGTTACTAATTCTGTGTAAGCAGCTGGATGCGTGGGTTTACAGGAATAGCACACACTCCCAAGTTCTCAGGAATGCTCCAAGGTCAGAAGTCTAGACTTCCTAAAAACATCTCCAGCTATTTCATGAAGCTTCGTCAGCTGGATGCAGCTGGATGAGAGCTGTGCCCCCTAGGGGACCCCTGCGTTCAGGGCAGCTCCCTGTTTCCAACAATGAGACGTTTTTGTCTCCCCCAGATCTGTGAAGACTCGAGCCAAAAGGCATCCTTGTCTTTCCCTCCTAACTGAGAGGTGCTGGGAAGAGCTGCTGGGAAGAAACTGGTCAGAGGGGTGGGCGAGCACAGGAGTCAGGACTCCGTGTCCACTGTACGGAGTCCAGGTCTGAGGCTGTGGGGCATCTCCCTCCACTTCAGCCCCAATTGGGTACAGGATCCTTAACACAGTGAGCAAGGTCAGAGGTGAAGGAAGAGATACCACCATAGCGGCCAAACTCTCTTTCTCCCTGCCACGTACTTAGGCCACAGAAAGGGCCAGTAGCACCCCTAATAGTGCTGTTGGCTCAAACTGAAGCTCAGATGGAAACACAAATCCATGCTGGATCAGATAGAAGAGAATCAAGAGAGCCTAGGGTCACCAGTGTCCCATCAGAGCAGAGGGAGGGTGTTGGCACAGCTGTTTAACCATGAGCAGGATGAAGAGGATCATAGGAAACTCTACAATCACACTTCATCACAAAACACATGCGAAAGGAACACGCCACGCCAAAGGCAGGCAGAGAAGTCAGAAAGAAAACAAAATTTAAGGAGCATTAGAGAGTTTGTCACAGTTGCGTTATGTTGTGCAACAAGCTAATGACACACGCATTCAGAGAAATAATAGCTCAAATGCAGAATAAATGCACAAAAGAACGAGATGAAAAGGGAGACGGCATGCTCAAGAAAACACATTTGAAGAATAAAACATTCTTACTAAAATAATAAAACAGAAACAATGAGGACAAGAACGGCACCAGCACTGAAGTCAGATTATTCACCACAAACATTTGAGATGATTAGAAATGACCAAAGTACAGATAATTGAAACAAATATTTTATTGTAGTACAAAATCTGGTACATGTGCAAAACAGACTAAAATTATCTAATTTAATTGCTGGCTTTGAGGTTGAAATTGTAATACTTCAAAGCTACCTAAAAAATCTGAATTGGAAAAAGAATTAAATCTGCAGGTTCAAGGGGCACAGTGGGTTTACAAACGTTGTTCTACAATCTTCAATAACAAGACAGTTCTGGAGGGAAATCCAAGGACAGAGGAGCAGAGAGCAAGCCAGACCCAAGGGGAAAGTCAGGTTGGCCCTGGCTGTGCCAGCGCAAGCTCCAAGACCTGTAATGTTCCCAACTCCTGAAAGAATGGAAGCACATTAGTGTCTGCTGAATCGTCACTGAAGAATAAAGACATTTAAGCACAAAAGACCTTTGGATACACAATTGCTACGCTCCTTTTTTTGAGTAAAAAACTGTATGATGAAATCCACCCAAATAATGAGACTCAAAGTAAACAACTCATACAGCAAAGCCATATGAAAAACATGGAATCCATGCAGCACTGAGTGAAAATGACTTACAGGGCTGGAGCTGGGGGAGGTTTGTCTTCATTTTCAATATTAAGAAAAAAACTTATATAAAGTTTTCTCGCAAAACGCAATTTTGGCAGTATAGTTGATCACATGGAGACTGGGACTACCCATTACTTGTTATCAAATCAAGGCTAGTTTTAAAATTCGAAATTCTTGTGTATAGATTCTCATCAATTCTTAATTGTTCCAGTTCCATACTCGAGCTAACACTAGGTTTGGCCAGGGCACATTTCACAGAACTCTTCAGAGAGTGGTTACTTTGGGACTTTCTATAATTTTATGAATGGTACCTACCCCTCCCCCTATACTGAAATGTAATTTTGACATTTATGACATTTCTCTGAATTATAGCTCATTTATTTTAAAAGAGCATATAGTAACAATCTGATGGTTAGGGTAGGGAGAGGAGGAGTTGGGAACACTCATTAGGAGTCCTGGTAACTGAAGAACAATCAGTGAACATCCCATGAAATTCCAAATATTTAAGTTCTCCATCACTTTTGCAACTGCATTTAGTGTGAGTTGATGATATATCAACACCTCATGGTATGTTCATTCATTCATTCGTTCATTCATTCGTTCATTCATTCATTCATTCATTCATTCATAAGTGCTTACTGAGAATTTTCTATACGTCAGTCATTAATGATACAATGATTCATAAGGAATTGCCCTTGTCCTAAGAAGCTTAGGATCTAGCATGGACACAGATCAGCGACCACACCACAAAGTCAAAGACTTCAGCCAGGTTCATCTATGGGTTATCATTGTCAATCTCTTAGTTCAAATCCAGATTTCACATTTACCACCTGTGTAACCTCAGGAAAGTTATATAACTCCTCTGTGCCACAGATTTCTCATTTGTAAAATCAGGAGAATAATATTACCTACCTCATAGGGTTGTTGAAAGGATTAATTAAGATGACAGCTGCATAAGAGTCAATATACTGCCTGGCACCTAGCATGTAGCAAGAGCTCAATAAATGTTTGAAATAGAAAATAAATAGTGATTATGTGAATCTCTGCCTACTGCCTTTTAGAATTATTTCAGGACCGAGACAAATATTTGAGAGCATTTATTTGAACTCTAATTTACGACTGGAGTTAGATGAATTATTGGCTCAAAATTGGTTTCTTCATTCACTTAGCAAACATTTAATAATCAGCTACTCTGTTTCAGAAATGGCAACAGTTGCTGGTGACAGTGCGGGGGGTGGGGGGTCATTGGTGCAGCCCTTGCTTTCATGAATTAAAGTCTTGGTATAGGCCTATTTCTCAAGAGCAGTTGAAGTTTTCTACTGCTGCTATAGCTACACCAAATGCAGATGATTCTGATTATGACTGATTTGCATAAGGCCTTTCAGTCACTAAATATTTATGCCCCAGGGATTTTCACAAACATTATTCCATTGAATCTTCTTTTTTTTTTTTTTTTGGTAGCCTGGCATCTCGCATTTGTTATCTATTACTGTTATCAAACATCCGGAAACTTAGTGGCTTAAGATAATTCACATTTATTATCTCAAAGTTTCTATGGATCAAGAAGTTGGGAATGGCTTAACTGGGTGGTTCTGGCTCAGGGTCTTTTCTTTCTTTTTCTTTTTCTGTTTTTTGTTTGTTTGTTTGTTTGTTTGTTTGCTTGTCAGTTTGTTTCCAGATTAAGATTTAATCATCTGTAATCATCGCTTTTTTCCTGTTATTCTAGTCACTATTTGGACTAATGAAATTTTGACTCTTTCTTGGGGTCTACTATAATTTAGTTCTCTGAGGAAGTGGTTTCCAAAATTTTCCTGTCCATGGACCATTCACTTGAGCATAACACTTGACCTAGTATCATCTAATATAATTCTATTAAAACAGTATCTTCCAGCATTACTTGGAAGAAGGTTACAGTTTCTGATGAGACTTCACATAAAATCGTCAATTTATTTTTCTTGGTTTTTCAAATGTCCTGATAATTACTAAGTAAATTTCAGAAACAAACTTATGATTGTATTATTATAAATATTATGATTATAAAAGCCTTTAGAGAATATTTGTATAATATTTGTATAATAATAATAATTTGTATAATAATGTATAATAATGTAAAACTGTTAACCCTTAAAATATGAATATATGAATCATAGGGAGCAGGTATATATCAAAACAGTCAGGATTGAACAGTGCTATGAGAAAACTAGGTGACAGTGAAATATTAGCAATAGGAATGGTGCCACTGTAGACTTCGGATCTGTCCTGATCTTTCTATTTCCAGGAAAATGATTATTGAGCTGTGAGAATATGTGAACAGGGTAACATCTGTATTAACCGCTCTCCACATGCACCAAGCAATAGAAGAACAGATTTTTCTTCACATGGTAGGAAGTACGGGCATTACAATTAGATGCTGCCAGATCTATACAGTTAAGCATCTTGTCAAAAATGTTCTTTTATTTCATGTATTTTTAAAATATTACATATCACATTTCTGGTATCTTAGACCACTGCTGATAGTCTTGGAGGAGGGGAAACACTACTAGGCTTTGAGATTTTAAACTTTGACTCTTGTCTCCCAAGCAAGGCCCAGAAAACATCAAGAGTCAGAGGGCTTCAAGAGATTCTGTGGGCAGGGTGGTATTAATCACAACACGGATGGACCTGGAGAGAATTATATTAAGTGAAACAAGTCAGGCACAGAAAGAGACATATCACGTTTTCACTTATTT
This sequence comes from Galeopterus variegatus, assembly GCF_000696425.1. Taxonomy (NCBI): domain Eukaryota; kingdom Metazoa; phylum Chordata; class Mammalia; order Dermoptera; family Cynocephalidae; genus Galeopterus; species Galeopterus variegatus. The sequence continues at coordinate 443,155 of NW_007726614.1, forward strand.
GTGGGAAGGATGGACCTGGAGAGAATTATATTAAGTGAAACAAGTCAGGCACAGAAAGAGAAATATCACGTTTTCACTTATTTGTGGGAGCTAAAAATAAATAAGTAAGTACACAAATAACCTGAGGGGTGGGGGGGAGTGAAGAAGACACAGCTATCGCAATTCCTTGAAGTTGATACGACAAGTGAACAGATATGAGGTTGTTGGGAGGGAGGGGGGAGAGAGGTTTCAGTAATGGACCACAATAATCAACCACATTGTATATTGACAAAATAAAATTAAATTTTTAAAAAATCTCAGCAATAATCAGTAATATTTATAACTTAAAAATGTATATGAAACATTTGTTTTATACATATTTGTTTTTCCATGTTTTAACGTATACTTTTCTTTTTTATAATTTTCCTTCTATTACATGCTGTTGTTTCTACCCCATCTAAAAGCTTAACAATTAAGTTTTATTTTAGATTTACTAATTCCTATTTTACCTCTTGTATTATTTATTGTCAGCTCCTCAAACTGTTGGATTCTAAGCAACTTTTTTGATGTGTACATACTAGTTGTTTTAACATGCATGTTTTATCAGTTATGATACGATATTTCAGAACACAGCCTGTATCAATCAATGTCATGTTCTTTTCTGATAAACGGTATTATCTAAAAAAAAATACCCAATATAACATTTTATTCTATTAAGGGACATTTTCTTTAAGACCAATATTCCAAATTTTATGGAGATCTTTCAGCAGATGTTTCTAAAGGATTGTAATGTAATCCATACTTTTGGTTAATAGAGTAATATTATAATACATCAAGTGTGATGCTTTTATATGTATGTTTTAATTTTTCTGTTTCATAAATCCACTTTAGTAACTACTTTTAAAAAGTAAATATTAATAATGGTTAAATTACTACTATCTCGATGGTTCAGGGAAAACAAGTGATTATAGTTGTAGCAAATTCAATAATTGATTGTATTCTTTTTAAATAGTTTTACCACAGTAGCACATGGTAAGTAAACGTATCATTTCTTTTGAGTCTAGGGAGATCAGACCTAAACTATGGACATCAGTCATCCTTACTGATTCATCCAGTCTGAGGGCTTGAAATTAGAGGCAGGGTTGAAACCAGGGTATTGATCTATTGTTACTTGACAAATCAATTTGCCTGGATCATTTCTATCACATTCTTTTTTTTTTTTTTTTTAACTCAGTTGCACTGTGTTTCATGACTATCATTTAGTAAGTCATCATTTAGCATAAATTAGGCATTTGGTAGATACTGAACTCAAATTCTGTCCAGCAGAATTTTGGGCCGAGCCTGTGGCGCACTCGGGAGAGTGCGGTGCTGGGAGCACAGCAGCGCTCCCGCCATGGGTTCGTGGTGACGGGCCATAATAATCATATACAGTGTATATTGACAAAATAAAAAATAAAAAAATAAATAAATAAAAAAAAAAAAAAAAGAATTTTATTACAAATGTTACAAAAGCAGTCAGTTTAAGCACAGAGTAAAATGATACTACACTCAGGAGAAACAAGAACCGAAAATAAAATTATTAGTTTTGTCTGACATGATTTCCTTTGTCTCAGCTTCCTTTTGACCCTTGCCTATGACAAATACAGTAAAAGACAAATGAATGTTTTTATGCTTATGGAAGAGTAAAGCAAACCCTCACAGTGGAAGCAAGCCATGAATAACTGAGATCAAAAATTTTTTTTTTTTTTTGTCTTTTGTCTTTTTCCGTGTCCGGCAATGGATTGCAACCCTCAGTGTTGCCCCCGTACCGGACCGGGGACCGGCAACGGAATCGCAACCCTCGGTATTGCTCCCACGCCTCGCTCAGCCAGTGAGCGGGAACTGGTCTGTATGTGGGATCCGA
>NW_007726614.1:445046-447877 GCF_000696425.1 Galeopterus variegatus
TTATGCTTAGGGAAGAGTAAAGCAACCCCTCCAAGTGGAAGCAAGCCATGAATAACTGAGATCAAAAATTTTTTTTTTTTTTGTCTTTTGTCTTTTTCCGTGTCCGGCAACGGATCGCAACCCTCAGTGTTGCCCCCGTACCGGACCGGGGACCGGCAACGGAATCGCAACCCTCGGTGTTGCTCCCGCGCCTCACTCAGCCAGTGAGCGGGAACTGGTCTGTATGTGGGATCCGAACCCTCGAGCGGGAGCGCCGCCGCGCTTCTCAAGCGGCGCACTATCCAGTGCGCCACCGGGCCGGCCCTGAGATCAAAATTTTGCAGAACAAAATAGAATAAAGTAAGCAGAATGATTACGTGTGTTGTTTCACGTGAGAAATATGTTGCTTGTATGTTTTATCTATTAAAATATGTTATTTTCTACTACTCATACAGAATTTTATTTCTAGTTTACACTTATTCTACAAATCTGTGTGGATGAAGGCCTTCAATTCTCCCTTATCATTTGGAATGTCTACTCTAAGATTCTGTTTCTCTACTTGTCAGGATGTTTACAGCTGTATTTTAAACTGTACTTCTCTATCATTACGCCCAAACTACACTTTTCCTCATTTTCCTTTACCCATAAATCTTGGATTTAAAAAAAAATAATTTGAATTGAATCACAAGCTATTTTTGTTTATTTCCCATAATACTACTTAAAAATTTCTTTTTAACATAAAGTAGTTCACATTTATCTCTTGACTATAGATTTTGCATGTTCAATTTCTTTATCCATTTTTAAAAATTTCTCTCAATATTTGTTCAAATTAACTTTTATTTGATTGTATCATGCTATATATGAAGGTGCTGTTCTGTTTTAAATTATACAGCTAACTAAATGACTCTTAATTTTCAGTTGTTTTCAACTTAGGGACATTAATTTTTTCACTGAACTCATTATCAGTTAAGGTGAAGGCCAGTATTTCTTTATATAGAATTTCTGTATATTCTCTATACAGAGATAGAGAGATGATATATAGAAAGACGGATAGAGAGAGATTGATTGATTGGTTCTGTTCTTGACTATGTTATCTGGGATATGTAATAATTTATTTGAAAATAATAATTTTGATTTTGAGTGTACTAAAAGCTTTTGATGAGTTCTGGTCGATAAGTAAAGAATACTGGCATTATTTTCCTAAGCTATTAATACTTTGATATTTAATATTAATATTAATACAGCCAAGCTATAATCAAGCACATTTAAGTTCCCCACACTGTGTATGTATTTCCACTCAGCAAAATTTAGTTTAGTTAATTTTAAATATGTTTGCTTAAAGTCTATATTTTTTGTAACCTTTATTTCTTCATTAATCTAAATTTATTTTTAATGATTGTAGACAAAACTTTTTAAAAAGTCAAATTTGAGTGTTTCTCAGCTACAGTAAAAGAGATATTTTTTATTTTATTTTTTTTTTTTGTCTTTTTGTCTTTTTTTTTCCGTGTCCGGCAACGGATCGCAACCCTCAGTGTTGCCCCCGTACCGGACCGGGGACCGGCAACGGGATCGCAAGCCTCGGCGTTGCTCCCGCGCCTCGCTCAGCCAGTGAGCGGGAGCCAGTCTGTATGTGGGATCCGAACCCTCGGACGGGAGCGCCCCCGCGCTTCCCAAGCGGCGCACTATCCAGTGCGCCACCGGGCCGGCCCAAAAGAGATATTTTTTAAAAAAAGATTTATCACATACATTTGCTGCTAAAAATTGCTTCAGTATTTTGATAATGAGAATCAGCATTCTAGGATACTCACATGTGAATAAATTGAATACCTCCATGTTTTACATCCTATAAATAATTTAAGAGCTTTTCTTCCTGTATGCAGTTGTTATATTTCTTCCTCTGAATGTCCCATCAACAAAATCAAAATCTAAATTCTTTGTTAGCGTATCAAATTACCATGCTTCTTATCCAGTACCCTCTTTTCTTTTTACTCCTGAGTTTACAGAGAGTTTTGCAAATAAAACCGTGATGTGTTTCTTTCTTACATTTGCTCTACTACGCAAGTCATAAGCACCTAACCTGTCTGTGAAAAGAATGTCTTGTGTGTAAATCAGTGCTGATCAATAAAATTTAACTGTTTCCTTTTATAATATTTTCAAAGTTCTATTCTAGTATTCTTTAAATTTAATTACTACCTTTTTTATGGTTTTATAAAGATATTCCATATTCCCCCTCTTCTTTAAGACTAATAAATCTTGGCTAAAGCTTTTAAAAATAAAATGCTTCAGGTTAATATTCTGTATCAAGCAAGTTTACATGATGAGTAAAGTAGCAATAGATTGGGATCCAGGACATTTGAGCTCTAAGTCCTAATTCTGACTCTAGAGATAGTTGGCTTACAGTCTATGGGCAAGTCTTGTAATGTAGTTGGTTGCAGTTTTCTAATTAATGCAATTAAAAGATTAGGTTAGGCAATGTGTAAGCCAGTTCTTATTTTTAATACTTGATTGCAGTTATTTTCTCAATCCTGTAATATCTTATTTTGAGCATTTAGGATTTCAGTGATTAGTTAGAATAACAAAATGCAACAGATTTCCTGGAGACAAAGCGATACAGACTTACTTTAGCAACAAAAATTTTATGGAGTTTTTTGTCATCGACAAATAAAAATTGTATGTATTTATCATGTACAACATGTTGTTTTGAAATATGCATGCTTTGTGGAATGGCTAAGTTAAGCTAAGTAACATATGCATTACTTCACATAGTTATCATTTTTCCTGTGGTAAGAACACTTAAAATCTTCTGTCAACAATTTTCAAGGATATAATACATTGTTATGAACTACCATCAC
>NW_007726614.1:449250-480361 GCF_000696425.1 Galeopterus variegatus
TAGCTGGGTCATATGGTAGATCTATCTGCAATTGTTTGAGGAACCTCCATACCGTTTTCCAAAGAGGCTGCACCATTTTGCAGTCCCACCAACAATAAGCCTGCCCATTTACAATAGCCATCAATGGATCTCTTGAACTTATTCCTTCTATCTAACTGAAATTTCATCTCCTTTGACTAACATCTCAACACCACCCCCCTCCACCCCTGGTGCCCCTGCAAGCCCTGGGTAACCACCATTCTACATGGTCCTTCTATGAGTTCAACTTTATTAGATTCCTCGTATAACTGAGAGCATCTGGTATTTGTATTTCTGTGCCTGGCTTATTTCACTTAATGTAATGTCCTCCAGGTTCATCCATGTTGCCCCAGATGACAGGATTTCCTCCTTTTTAAAGCCTGAATAGTAGTCCATCATGTATATGTATCACATTTTCTTTATCTATTCATCAGAACAATAGGTTGATTCTGTACTTGGCTATTGTAAATTAATTTACAATGAATATGGGAGTGCAGATTATATATATATATATGTATACTGATTTTATTTCCTTTGGATATATACCCAGTGATGAAATTGCTGGATCAAGTGGTAGTCGTATTTTTAATTTTTTGAGACACCTCCATACTGTTTTACATAATTTCCAATCTACCAACAGTGGGCAAGGGTTCCCTTTTTTCTACATCCTCACCAGCGCTAGTTATTTTTCATCTTTTTGATAATAGCCATTCTGACAGGTGTGAGATGATTTCTCATTGTGGCTTTAATTTGTATTTCTCTGATTATTACTAATGCTGAGCATTTTTTCATATACCTGTTGACCATTTCTTTTGAGAAATATCTATTTAGATCCTTTGCCCATTTTTAAAAATTGGATTATGTGTTTTCTTACTATTGAGTTGTTCGAGTTCCTTATATATTTGGATTAATATCCATACCCCTTATCAGACGTATGGTTTGCAAATATTTTCTTCCATTCTGTAGGCTGTCCTTTCAATCTTTTAATTGTTTCTTTTGTTGTGCAGAAGTTTTCAATTTTATACAATCTCATTTGTCTATTATTTGCTTTGTGGCTTATAATTTTGGGGTCATATCAAAAAATTATTACTTTTTTAAATTTAATGTTTAGATAAAAAATTATTTTCTTGACACAGAAATGAAGGAAAACATCACAAATTAAATTTAAAATCATTGATAAGGAACAAATTTAACACTTGAAGATAACATGTTTTATGCAAAAAGAACTCTTAAAAATGAGTCAGAAAAATCACCTGCCTCCATGGGCAGGAACACCCTTCCCTCATGCTTGCATCCCGACTGTCAATAAACAGCTGTGTGTGGACCTTAGGCTCTAGTGCGATCCATTTTCAGAGCTACTTTCTCATCAGGTGAGTGGTTCACATATTTCTTAGTGGATTCTGACTTCCATAGCCACTGTCCTAGCTCAGGGTCTTTTAAAATTACAGTCAAAGTGTCGGCTGGGGCTGCCATCATCTGAAGACTTGACTTAGGCAGAAGGAACTGCTTCTAAGATGGTTCATTCCTACAGCTGTTGCTGGTAGGGGGACCCAGGTCTTGTCTGTCGCTCTTTCCCAGATAACATGCTGGATGGACAGCCTCACTAAAGGAATATCATCTTTCTCACCATTCCAAAGAATCTCACATTTATCCTTTTGATTGCTCTAAGTGAAGATTCTTCTAAATACAATTTCTCCTTCAACATTGGTGTGACTTTAAATAAATGTCTACCCTAAGAAAATTATAAAAACAATTTGTTCAAAATGTGTCATTTCTAATTTTTCAACATTCTATTTTAGAGGTTTTTTCCCCAGGAATAAAAGCTTTTTTCATCTTTCCTTTCTTCCCCTTTTCTCTGACCCTGCCTGGTTAGTTTTAAGAAGATTATGATGTCAGTGAATCAATTTTATTGCCAGAGATATCGGAGTTTCTTTTTTATAAGAATTTTAACTCAATTTATGTTTTATGCTTACAGGTTGAAGATTACTAAAATGATCTTATATATTTTCTATACCAGAGAGACAGCAGAAGTAGATGCAGAGAAAGAAGAATAAAGATTCTCAGTTATAATGTGACTATTTCTTACTCTGGAAAGAGCTGTACAGACATAAAAAATAATGCAATGGAAAAATTCCAGATCTTGGATTGGAAAACCTCTTCAATGTTCTCATCTTTCCTAACATCATCCTTGAGTAATTTAGCTTACTTTTGACCAAGGGTTTTGGAATAGTATTTCCAAATTAAGAATTGTGAATTTGATCTTTAGAACATCAATAAACTCCTGCAAATATTACGCACATGGACAAACACTCATAATTTTTTCCCCACTGAATTCACTTCTTGGGAGAAGTGAATTGTCTGACTCCAGGGGAATTTTAATATTAAGTAGCCACAGGCATAGAGAAAAAGGAAAAGGTCATTTCTGTTTTAGAGTTTAAGTGCCTAAGAACAGTGCAGATTCCAGAGAAGGGAAATTCAACTTGATTTTTGGAGAGAAGTGGCAATGTACTTGTGAATAGATTACAGACAGCTGCAATGTCATTGCCATTCCTCCTTGGAAAAAGGGGAGTCCAGCTCCTCCTAACCCTTTGAATCTGCTCTACTCCTATGACAAGTTTAATCAATAAAATGCAGGAGAAGGGATGCTGCATGACATTCACGGTCAGGTCATAGGAAGCGGTGTAGCTTCTGATGGGTCTCTTGGAACGTGCACTTTGATGTTGCTCCCGCTCAGAATCCAGCTGCTGTGCTATGGGGTGAGGAAGCTCAAGCTAGCCATCGTGAGAGGCCATATGGAGAGATTTGGATGCCCAGCCAGCCACCAACCCTTCCAGCCATCTAGCTGATGGGCCAGAAAGGTGAATGAAAAGCCCAGTTTAGCCTTCAGATGACTCTCATCTCAGCCAATATTTGACTTTTCCTGTACAAGAGACCCCAATCCCAAGAGATGGTCACCCAACTAAGCCGAGTTCACCCACAGAACCAGGACAGATAATAATTTGTTGTTCTGAGTCAGTAAATTTTAGGTTTATTTTTACACCCTAACTGAAAGAAAAGAAACATGAATCCAGAAACCAGAAGACCTTCAACTGTACCTACAATAGTCTCTGAGTTAAATTCATACTCTTCAACATGCCTCACATTACAGCCCAAGTTCTCTCATGTTCGTTGTGTCACTGAAGTTGAGGAATTGGAATTTGGAGGTATCAGTGACAAGAGGTTGTCCTTATAGTGACAAGGATCTTTTCTCATTTTGCATAAATATAGAGCCACAATTCTAATTGAATGGAGGATGGGAATTAGAGTCTTAGATTAATCACAGAGATTTGCAAAATAGACAGATTTGAATGAAATTGGTAGCTAGAGACTGCCTATGTAAGGAGATTTCAAAATCAAGGTACACGAAGCTGGAAAGTGGTATAGATTACCTTTCTCTCCTTTCATGTCTCGAAGGCAGAGAATGAAAAAAAGTAGAGGCATCACAGAAGACAGGAGGAGGCAGGATGCAGGTGGGCACAGACCTGATGGGCTCCTGAGGCACTGCCCAGGCTTCTGTCTCCTGTGTCCTCCCTCTGACTGTGTTCGAAGCTTTTCTCAAAGGCAGGCACCTACCTGAGAATTCTGTCATGTGGACATTGCAGAAGATGTACTTCATGTCTGCAACTCTAACATTTTTATTCAAGTAGAATATATGCATAGCACAGAACACAGACCCCAAATGTGCAGAATGGTGAGTTATGAGAAAGTATACGCCTAAGTAAACATCACCCAGCTCAAGGACAAAGCACTTCCAACACCTAAAGTTGCTTGTCACTCTGGATGTGTGCAAGAAACTGGTCAGTTATTTCAAGAGAAAACTGGAGGAATGATTATTGTTATTAGAGCATGATTTATTCATTCTACTCTTGATGGTTATTTGTGATTTTAAGTATCCAAGTATTTTTGAGCCTGTTCTACATCAAGTTCATTGTGAGTCTATTTCATTGTCCTGTGTTTCTACCATTGCACAAATACCATCTTTTATGATATTGCTTTAAAATAAGTCTTGTTATGCTCTCACTTTGTTCTTCCTCAAGTTATCTTGGTTATTCAGCAATAGATAAAACAGATGCCAATCCTTCTACCCTTTCATCTGTTCTATAGGTACAAAGCAATTCCAATAATAATTCAGTCATCTGAATTTTAGGAGATGCAGGATTACAATTGTTTGTGACATTTGTTTTATGGTAGAATACACAATGGAACTTCAAAAAGTTTATGGAAAGATTCATATTATCTCTTAATTTTATTTTTCCACACACTTCTGGAAGTACCCTCATGCTAGCTGTCTGCATGTGTGTTCAATGCACCAGTTGCCAACAATAGGTCTAAACCGCCAGGGCAATCCCTCTTTGTGTTTAACTCAGGAAGAGGCTATACCTAGTTTTTATGTGATGGGCAATAGGTAGACAGTAGTAATTAAAGTTTTGATAAAGAAGTGGTTAACATCTTTTTCTTGTTGGTTCCTTGGCTGTGGGGGAAACGTGGTCTCATCCACCTCCTGATTATGCTCAATTTCAGTCACATTTCCACATTTCTGAAAGGTTTCCCTCTGAGGCTGCAACTCACAACTAGTTCATAATAATCTCTTTAGAATAATCTTTGACCTACACCACAGCTTTTCTCTTCTCTAAGAGAGTTTCTCTGTGGAATTGTAAAATCAGACTGCTATACCTGAGACAATCAACTCATATTTCTCTTTTGCTAGGAAGGACAAAATCTCCTTGTAGGCATTTCCCAACGACCTACTAACTCTAACAGTCTATATCACAAATCCTGTTGATTTACTGTGCCAATCTAGTGCTGACAGGCTCAGTACACTGAATTTAGAATGGGAAGGATTTGTCTTGCTTGGTTTCTGCTTCCTAGAGGTTTCTACTGTGATGTGTAACTCACCCAGGCAAAGAAAATCCCCAGTTGGGCAGTCTTCTATAGATTATTCTACTTATGTACCCAACCTGGGCACCAGAATCTTTAATAATTGGGGTTGACTTACCTACTTATATCAACATGCACATAATTGTGATTTTATGCAATATTCTACAAATAATATACAATGCTGCCTTCATATTAACATTCAATTTCTCTTGCCCATTAGTTGTTTAAAAGATTTTTAAGCCAGAGATGGCTAAGCAAATCCTACAGAATTTTTCTTTCAACACCCAGACTCTGTTGAACCTTTTCTTCATGGCCCCAGCCACTTTTGTCACGTGCTAGTTGGGTACACATGGTGTTTTGGTCAGGTTCCTTCAGGAAGACAGAACCTGAAAGAAAGAATAAAGGGCTAATATTTTATTTGGGAGGTGAAAGCAGAGGTTGAACCTTTTCTTCATGGCCCCAGCCACTTTTGTCACGTGCTAGTTGGGTACACATGGTGTTTTGGTCAGGTTCCTTCAAGAAGACAGAACCTGAAAGAAAGAATAAAGGGCTAATATTTTATTTGGGAGGTGAAAGCAGAGGGAAGTGAGAATGAAGGAAAAAGGCAAGAGAGACCTGGGAAAATGTGAAGATGCTGGAGGGCAGGACCACAGAGGGACAGAGCCAAGCACCCAGTAGGAACCTTACTCAGCACCTAGGACTTCTTCATGAGGTACAAGGAGTGATGCCCCACAGAAAAGAAGAAGAAAAGAGATTTGTGTGTCCAAGTCTCTTGTCTTCTGTTTCCCATCAGTTAAAGTTTACTCCTTGGGGAGACAAATCCCTTGCATTTATAGATTGAGCCATCCTGGCTTTTGCTGGACACTCCAAGGTCAGATACCATGACCCATAGTGTGGTGTTTTATCAGAGGCCACGTGCATGAAGGAAAGAAGAGGGCAGCCACGGGAGTTTGAAGAAGGACATGAAATGTTTGTCCCCAGACACACGGTTATTTCTCTTTAGGACCTGCATGACTAACTGCATCTGTAATTGCTCAGAGTTCAGATATTAAAGAGGAGCCTGCATTGAGTCCCACCCAGGGAGGTTTTGCTTTCTTCTGAAGTGCACACCGGGATGCTCGCCACTTCGGGCTTCTCCACGTGGACCTGACATTTTCCTTTCTCTTTCCCCCTTAGTTCATTACTTTAATCAAACTGAAAGCTACTTTAACATATATCTGAATTATCTTTTATTATGATTTTATCTAGAATATTTTTCCAGCTTTAATGAGGTATAATAAAAATTGTATGTATTCAAGGTGTACAACGCATATGTCACGAAATGAGTACCACAATCAAATTCACTAATCCATTCATCACAACATTTAGTGTGTGTGTGTGTGTGTGTGTGTGTGTGTGTGTGTGTGTGAAGACACTTAGCATCTGCTCTCAGCAAATATCAAGTGAACAATATAGTGTTATTAACTATAGTCAGTGTTTTCTTAATCTTTGAGACTTTTCTAGATTTTGAGCACTTCAGGGCCAGTGACTATATCTAGTTACCCACCCCTCCTACCAGCCCCCCTTGCTACTTGGAACAGAGTATGTGCATCATGTAAGCTTCTAGAATAAATGAGTGAACAGACACATAAATCGCATTCTGTGCTGTCTCTCTATCCTGCTCCCCTCCCTAAGGATTCCACCTCATCATGCTCTAGTGGCTTGTCATATATCCCATTGCTTTAGGCAGGAAGACTAAATCCTTACCTAAGTCTGTGCAAAATAGGATTGTTCATCATGCAGAATGGTAGACATTACTATATTTACAATGGCATTAAACAACTTCTCTGGATGAAAGAGCCTGCTGCTTACTGTCATGACCAATTATAGCTAATGACTATTGCCTGCTTATTCTAATAAAAGCATTATGTTCCCTAGCTAACATAGATGATCCAAATTATTTCTTAAAGCCAACCTATTAGACAGATATCCTTTGTCCATTTTATGCATAAGTAAACTGAGGCTGAGTGGTGTTAAGTAACGTATCTTGTTAAGTAAATAATAAGCTACATCGCATACAAATAGGAAGGCTGTCATTTGAACCCAGGTATGTCTGACTGGAAACTTGTGATGACGACCACTTTTTTGCACTCCCTGGCATGTAGTATAAAATAAATCAGTTTTAATTTAGAGCAGTGATTCTCAACCTGGAACACTGTGCTCCCCTAGGGGGTATTTGTCAATGTCTGGAGACATTTTTGGCTGCCATAACCGGTTGGGGGTTTGCTTCTGGTATCAGGTACACTCTGCTGTGAGGCCACTGATAATGCCAACCATCCTTCAATACCCAGAACAGTCCCCAACAACAAGAATTATGTGTCCCCAGATGTCAATAGTGCTGAGGCAAAGAAATTCTGGTCAGCAGGAACAAATATTTTCCCTAATGACAAATGTCTTAGTTCAAGCTGCTATAGCAAATTACTATAGACTGGGTGGCTTACAAAGAACAGAAATTTGTTTCTTTCATCTCTGGAAGCTGAAATTCCAAGATCAGGGTGTCAGCGTGGTCAGATTCTGGTGAGGATGAGGATCCTCTTCCAGGTGGCAGATGGCCATCTTCTCTGTACCCTCGCCTGGCAAAAAGAGGGCTAGAGAGTTCTCTGAGGTCCCTTTAAAAGGACACTAATCCCATTCACAAGTGCTTCATGACCTAATCACCTCCCAAAGGCCCCACCTCCAAATACCATCACCTTGGGAATTAGGATTTCAACAAATGAATTTTGTGGCAACACAAACATGCAGTTCATAACAACAGGTGTAAAGAATCCAAATCCAAGCATGTGTGCAATTTAAACATTATCAAGCCATGTTTTAAAATTTATATCCATATTCACAGATTCTAAAAGGTCAGTTGTACATTGTGTCTTGCATGTCAATTATTTCTGTCATAAGATTCATGGTTGTTCTTGTCATTACCTTATTGGGCCATTGATAGCATGCCTTTCTCTTTTATAAAACTGTATTCACTATTGTTTGCTAAATACAAATCTACATGCATCATTCTATGTCAGTGCTCTTAGAACATTTAACAATCATCTGTTGTCCATCAACTATGTCATCGGCATTTTAGAAAGGGGCAGTGACTCAGAAATTAGGGAATGCAGTAAAGAATATTGCAGACACTGAAGTCTTCCTGGAAAAGTCTTTGAACGGTGGTAAGATTTGAATAATTAGAGGGTGTGGCATTCCAGGGGGAAAAAAGTATTACCAGGGAAGATACCAAAGTAAGACATATTACAGAAAGCCTGCAGGACATCAAAAGAGGAGTCCAAGGTCACTAGGGAGGTCATTAGGATAAAATGTTTTAAAAGTTGAGGGAAAGCCTGAGCACTCTTTGACTTGGGATTCTTGTGGAGTGGACCCGATTTCTCCAGACCCCAGGCATTTCTGCTCAATCCCTCTGCCCAATAACAGGGAGGCTTTTTTAATTTTAGGGACCAATAGGGAGGTCATTACAATATAATGTTTTAAAAAGTTGAGGGAAAGCCTGAGCACTCTTTGACTTGGGATTCTTGTGGAGTGGACCCGATTTCTCCAGGCCCCAGGCATTTCTGCTCAATCCCTCTGCCCAATAACAGGGAGGCTTTTTTAATTTTAGGGACTTCCGCTGTGCATGGCAGAGGAGCAACCGACAGAAGATATCTTCCAGTGCTTAAAGTAGATAATAAAGTTCTTTAATCCTGACTCTTGGTCTACATTTCTAGCAAAGCACTCCTGAAATGCAAAATTGTGCTTTTCACAAACTTAGGGAGAAGAGTTACCTTTCTTCCAGTGCCCCATCCCTTTCAATCACTCATTCACCAAAGGACATAAGCCTTTCTGCAAGACAGGGTCCCCTTCTCAAAGATAGGCTCCAAAATAGCAACCCCCATGTCCCCTCAATATGTCTCCAGTTAATTGGACACTCTGCAACTCTGAGGAGCCATTGCTGATGACCTCCAAACTAGAAGAAGCCCGCTCCACAGAAATGCTGACCCTGAGAAAAGTAGACACCTCTGGGGCATTTCTGAACAAGGGATGGTGTTAGGTCAGTGAGACAAAGGGATTAAAGGACTCTGAGCCAAACACTTACCATGTCAGGGAGTTTTATTGCCAGCAAACCTAGAGGGGAGACTGAAAGATAATTTCCCACCTCTGTACAGACTAATAGAGGTTTTTATAGGGTTTGAATTAGGCGAAGGGGTTTGGTAGCTATTCTGAGCATTTAGCACTTTGCCACAGCTCTGTGGTTTTCCTGTTCTGCTCAAGATTCTGTTCTACACAGAATCTAGTTTTTCTCAGAAAGCACTTTGCTTAAGGGAAAGGGAAGGGGCAGGGGCAGGTGGTTAACATGGCTGTGCTCATGCTAAGCTGATTGTGAGTCCTAATAGATGGGATAATGAATATTCATACTAAACTAACATTTCCTCACCACCTATTGTAAACCAGGCTCTGAGTTTAACACACGGACTTGCATTAACTCATGCGAAGCTCTCAGTAGCCCAGTGAAGAAGGGTGGTTCCTATTATCCTCTTTTAAAAACAGAATTTTCTTACCCAAAGTAGTAGAAAACATCTGCACACAAAAACCTCCACACTGATATTTACAGCAGCGTTATTCATAATTGCCAAAACTCAGAAGTAAGCAAGGGATGTGAATGTATAGACTGTGGTACTACTTCCTGACAATAAAATATTATTTAGTGCTAAAAAAAAAGAGCATTCAAGCCATTAAAAACACATAGAAGAAACTTAAATGCATGTTACCAAGTGAAAGAAGCTTATCAGAAAAGGCAATATACATGATTCCAACTTGCTATGGTTTGAATGTTTGTGTCCCCCCAAATTCATATGGTGAAATTCTATCCTGCAACTTGATAGTGTTAGAAGGGGCATCTGTAAGAGGGGATTAGGTCATGGGGCAGAGCCCTCATGAATGGGATTAGTGCTGTTACAAGAGAAACCCTTGAAAGCTCCCTCACCCGTCCATCACGTGAGGTCAGAGATGAGACAATTTGGTCCAAGACACGGTCTACATTAACTGTCAGTGGGCTTCTCCCAGCTCGTTTCGGTGGCATCTTTCTGTCACTAAGGTCTAGTGACCCAGGAGAACTCTGCAAAGGTGGAAGGGTGCCTTGGGTGGTGGGAGATTGACATCTCTGCTCCTGGGTCTGTATTTCTTCCTCACTTCCATGGCTCTTCTCCAGATTGTCAAGTTGCCTCAGCATTTTGAAAGTGGTTTGTTCTCTCTCCCAAACCTGTCATCTTTTCTTTCATTTGTTCAGTTGCCTTTTTAAAACAGTTTAGTTTATCAGTTGAACTGTTTCTTTTCACTAAGTTCAGATTTCAATTTAGTTTCCTCTCAGAAATGAATGAGGGGTCTTCTTGATGTTAGTCATTCAGGTGGCAATTCTTTACACTGTCATTTTTCTCCCAACTTTCTGAGCATTTTTCTCATACCATTTCAGGTGAGATATTATCAAGAGAAAATATTACTAAGGGATCATTCATCAGTAGCTTTCTTTTTTCCTAGTTCAGATGTGAATTAAGACACTAAGAATGAGAAACACAGATCTGACTCAACTTTGACAAAATTTTAAATTATATGCTAAGGTTTTACTTGTACCATAGAAAAGCAATAACCCTTCCATGGCCCCCTGTTCAAGCTAAAGCTCTCTCCCTAGACTTTTGTGTCTCCACTGACCTGTGTCTCCTGACACTTTATCTATCTGCCTGCCTGCGAGATTCATGGACCAGAGATGGCTGTGTGTTTGGATCACAGCTGCGTTCTCCGTGAGTAGAACAGAGCCTCGCGTGCAGTAGGGGCTTCGTATATCTTTACCAAATGAAAGAAAGGAGGAAGGGAGAAACCAAAACCGGGAGGAAGAGAAGGAAACAAAACATCTGTTCAATGTCATTTCACACATGAAACACACACACAGACACACACACACCTGTAAACTTAAGTGAAATAGAAATGCTTGTTATAAAAAGTTTTGGAAGTCTGTGCTTCTGGTTTATTTCCAAATCAATGATGTAGGAGGGATCAATTACTGCAGGAAAGACCTTTTTTTTTTAAACAATTATTTTATTTTATTGTGATAAGTACACTTAACATGAGATCTACCCTCTTAGCAGATTTTGAAGTGTACCATACGTATTGTTAACTGTATGCACAGTGTTGCACAGCAGGTCTCTGGAACTTATTCATCTTGTGTATCCAACACTTTCTGCCCATTAAACAGCAACTCCCCATTTCCCCCACTCCCCAGCCCCTGGTAACCACCACTCTAATCTCTGATCTATGAGTCTGATCATTTTAGATGCCTCATATAAATAAAATCATGCAGTATTTGTCTCTCTGTGCCTGGCTTATTTCACTTAGCATAAAGTCCTCCAGGTTCACCCATGTTGTCACAAATGACAGGATTTCCTTCTTTTTTAAGGCTGAATAATATTCCATGGCACATATATACCACTGTTTTTTTTTTCCATTTTATTTGTGTATATTTGATTAGGTATTCCTAAACATAAGGACTTCTTTCTTTTTTTTTTTAACATATGCACAATATCATTGCTGTGCTAACAATATTAACAGTAACTCCTGATACAGTCAAATATCCAGTCAGGAGTCAGATTTCCAATTGTATCATAAATATTTTTTCAAGTTTAATTCCTTTTTAAATTTTTAATTATAAATTGACAAACTGTAGCTGTATATATGTGTGGAGTACAAAGTGATGCTGTGATTTATGAATACAATGTGGGTAATTAAATCAAGCTAATTAACACATCCATCACCTCAAATACTTATCATCTTTGGTTGTAAGAACATTTCAAATTTACTCTTTTAGAGATTTTTCAAGTGTATGATACAGCATTATTTACTATGCTCACAATTATATCTCAAAGAACAAAGCCTGACTCCTCTTGTCTCACTGAGGCTTTGTGCCCTGTGATCCTTATCTCACCTGGTCTCCTCCTTGCAATCTCTGCTTCTTCACATTTTCTTAAAGTCCAATAAGTGCAAAGTGCCCCCAAAGATAGGAAGGGCCTGTCTTCTGAATGATCTCCTTTTCCTCCCAAGCCCCAGCAGCAGGGGTTAAATCCAGTTTCAGCTCCTCTTTGCAGGCGCCTGGTGTCCAGACTCAGAAGCCCTCCCGCACTTTCTGTGGGGATGGTCAGTTTGAATTCCAGGGCTAAAGCAGATCTCAGCTTTTATCTATGAAGTGAGAGTTGGAAAAGATGATTTCTGATTTTTCCTGAGGGTCTAAAGGTGCATTTTCTTTCTTTTTTTTCTGCTTTCCTTTTTAAAAATTTTATTTGCTGATATTCTGATTTTATTTGTTGAATTGAAACAATCGATTATACATATTTGTGGGGTACAGAGTTGACTATCAGTATTTGTGTACAATATGTGATGATCAAATCAACATTATATCATTACAAATTGTAACTATTCTTTGTATCCCTTTACCCAACCATTAAGCCAAAGCCTTGTAAAAGATTTGTCTGTCTTATGGAAGAAACACAGTCTTGACTGAAGCAGAGAAGCAAGAATAAAGCATATCTTAAAGCAGTGATTTATTTCTGAATCAGTTGTGAAGTGTTGAAGTAAATGTATACATATATATATGTATATTTTAAATGTGCACCCTCTGATTTGAGCCGCTGTGTGGGGCACTATTTTCTGTCTCACCTCACACTGCCTGTGTCTCACCTCAAAGGTTCAGGATGCTAGAGGGCTTATCACAGGGAGGGCGTGTAGTCTGGAGGGTTGGGGACTTCTCTGAAGGAGTTGGAGTGACTTCATCTGAAGGAGGCAGGATGAGGGAAGAGGCAATTAGGGGCACGGAGATTCCCAGGATGGAAACTGCATCCCACAGGATTGGGGTGCATGGGCTTATTGAGGTGCTCTCCAGGGAGCAAGAGAGGGAAGCAGGACAGAGAAGAAAACCAGCTGAGCAAGACAAAGTGTTGGGGAGGTTTAGCCTCCACCTGACCTGGGGGGTGGATTGAGGGGTTCTGGATGACATCACAGAGTGGTCCCTTTGAGGCAAAGGGGTTGTCCCTTCACATCCTCTGTCAGTCATTATCTGTAGGCTTCCTGGGGAGGGGACTTCTACCAGCTGAGGACATTTTCCAGAGCCCTGCAGAGAAAGGGTCAGTCATGAATAGGAAATTCTCTTAGGTTGAAGGCCTTTGACTTAAAAGTTACATAGATGCTCTTTCTATATTTTGGATATTAGTTAAATAACGAGCAACTTATCTCCCATAGGTGTGCAAATATTTTATTCAAGGCTATTTTTTAAAATTTGGAATGTGACCTTTTGACATCCGAATTTTTTCAATTTTTATGTCTTAAAATCTGTCAGCCTTTTCTTTTACGGTTTTTGGGTTTTGTGACATGCTTCGAAATGCTTTCCCTCAGCAAAAGACTGTAAAAATATGTTCCCATTTCTCTTTCAATTAACACACATATTTTATCATAAGCTCTTTATTTGTACTTGATGTTTATTTTTGTGCCTTTTGTGAAGTTGAGCTCGAACTTTACCCACATGGGTAGCTGGTCATATAATACCATTCATTAAATAGTCCATTTGTTGTCTACTGGTTTCAAAATGCTGCATTCATCATGCACTAAATTATCATACATATGTGGGTCTGTTCTGGGCTCGGCTCTTTTACTGATGTATTTGTTCATTCCTGTGCAAATAGAACATATTTTTATGACTCTGGTTATATAGGTAGTTTTGTCATTTGGGAAGGTAAATCTCTTTATTGTTTTTCCTCTTAAACGTTTCTTTGCTCTCTGCATGCATTTTCCCCTAACGTAGTAATGTGATTACTGGTTTCCTGCTTAGTGCTCATTGCTCTTTTCATTCCCCCTAACATATGCCAGTTTTCCCTCAGTAGCCTCCCCTCGTCCACATAGCCCAGGTTCCTCAGAGCAGGTTGATATAACTCCACTCGGGGATCTGATTGCTTTAAGCACCCACACCTGAGATCAATCGATGATGTTGATTGTGTCCCAGGGATTGGTTGAGGCGGGGGCACGTCACCCTGCTCAGGCTAATGCTAGGTGACAGGAGGATTCCTGGGAGGAGCTCCAGGGACAGAGATTCCCTGTCTTTAGGAGACAGCCACACTCATAAGAAGTATTCTTTCCTCCTCTGGACTGCATTTCACATTATGCTATGAAGTTGAGATATAGAAACCAGCCTGAGGATGAGGACAGTATGAAGAAGAAAAACAGCCCAGAAAGTCAAAGCTCAGAGAATCCTGATCTAATGAAATACACCAATCGAAACCAGGCCCATCACTGAACTACAGATAAATGACCATGAAAATGTCTCTTTCCCCTAAACCACTTTGGATCCTTTGTTACCTGAAGCCCAAAACATCGTGATGGAAGTACACACACTTCTCAGAATTAGTGGCTCAGTTTCCATAGTAACTTCTTTGGGATTTTGATTGTGGTAACTTGAACTTATAGATGTTTGAAGAGAGGTTACATGTTTATGACAATAGTTTTCTCTCCATGAGCAAGGTTTATCTCCATGTTATTTGTGGTTTGTGATTTGCTCTCCAAGCTCACCTGCTCTTCAGGTGGTCTCACTTAATCCAATTAACACACTGATGGTTCCCAAATACTTATCCCCAGCCTCCACCTTGTTGTCTGAACTTCCGGCTTGTAGATAAAACAGCTGACTTGTGATCTCAGCTTGGATGCTGACCAGACATCTCAACCTTAACGTGTCTCTAAAGAAAGGTTTGCTCTCTCTCCATGACCCTATCACTGCTCATCTCAAGGAGAGTTAACTCCAGTTGCTCAGGCCAAGAATGCTGGGCCATTTTTCATACCCCACATTGTTTGTCAGCTAAGTGTGTTGGCTGTATCTTCGTGATATATTCTGTTTTGAACTGATTGTTTATCCTACCCCCCACCCCAATTTACATGTTGAAATCCTAACCCCCCACATGATGGTGTTAGAAGCTGGGGTCTTTGGTAGGTGATTAGGTCATCGGGGTGGAGCCCTTATGAATGGGGTTAGTGCCCTTATAAAAGAAGCCCCAGAGAGCTGCCTTGTTCCTTCTGCCATGTATGGATGCAAAAACAAGACAAGTTTTTAATTAATTAATAGCTAATTATTGGCCCATTACAATATCACTGGGTCTCAAGGGCTCTCTTTGTTGCTCTGTGTTCCCTGAGGAAGAATTCAGCCACACAAATATTTAGAACATTAAGTCCACTGGAAAATCATGAGTGCCACTTGCAAAAAATCCCCACTGTTCTTTGTTTTCCTCTTTATGTTTTAATTATATGTGCTCTTTTAATGACAGTCATAACTTTTAAAAAGGTTTGGTGACACACTCTATGAAAGCAGTGATGCAGATACAGTGTTTTCTCCTTTCCTATCAGGAGCAAATGACTGCTTTTGTAAATAGTGTGGTGGCCATAATGCATTTTGAAAGTGTTCCCAACCCATCTCTACTCTGTCACAAAATATGTATATATCCATTTAGAGATGGTGCAAACCAAAATGTGTTGTATGCATACACATACACATGCACAGATGTCCACATATATATCAATACTTTTATGATACAAAATGTAAAAAGGGAAAAAAAATATCTTCCACAATTCTGCCACCAAAATACAATCATTGTTAATTTTCAATTGCAATATTTCCTGTTTTTGAAACAAGTGCTTATTTTTAACACACTTTCCATCATGTTCTGTATTCAAATTTGTATGCTGTTTTTTTAAATTCTTTTTTATCCAGTTGTCTAGTGATGGAAATTTAGGTTGGTTTCAACTCTTGGCTATTGTAAATAGAGCTGCAATAAATATGGCAGTGCAGGTATCCCTTCAATATGATGATTCCCATTCCTTTGGGTATATACCCAGTAGTGGGATTGCTGGATCGTATAGCAGCTCTATCTATAGTTGTTTGAGAAACCTCCATTCTGTTTTCCATAATGGCTGCACTATTTTACAGTCCCACCAACAGTGTAGTAAGGTTCCCTTTTCTCTGCATCCTTGCCAGTAATTCTTATTCTCTGCCTTTTGGTAATAGACAGTCCAACTGGGGTGAAATAATATCTCAATGTGGTTTTGAATTTCATTTCCCTAATGCTGAGTGATGTTGAGCATTTTTTCATGTGTCTATTGGCCATTTGTATATCTTCCTTTGAGAAATGCCTATTCAGCTCCTTTGCCCATTTTTTAATTGGGTTACTTTTTTTTTTTACTGTGAAGTTGTTTGGAAAATGTGGTATGTTTAACAATGGAATACTAATCTGCCATAAAAAGAGTGAGATTTTGCCATTTGCAGCAACACAGATGAACTTAGAGCAAATTATGTTAAGTGAAATAAACCAGGCACAGAAATAGAAGTATCACATGTCCTCACTTATATGTGGGAGTAAGTAAGTAAGTAAGTAAATAAACAAACAAATTAGAAAAACAAAGATACAATAATCACAACAATATGTTGAACATTTAAGAGAAGAAAACAGGACTGAGGTTGCCAGAGGTGGGAAAGGCAGAGGGGGAGGGGGAAGGAAGGAATTGGTAAAGGGTCACAAAAATTGATTCCATTGTATAATGAAGAATATACTAATTATCCTGATATGAACATCACATGTTACACATAGGCATTGATATTCAATACTGTACTCCACAGATATGTACAATCTACTATGTTCCAATAAAAAATAGATTATAAAATAAATAAACAAAATTTATTTTTGTTTTGAATTGACAAATAATGATTGGGTATATTTGTGGGATACAAGGTGGTGTTTTGATATATGTATACATTCTGGAATGATTAAATCAAGCTAATTAACTTAACCATCACCTTACCTAGTTTTTTAATTTAATATTTTCATAAGCTGTAGTGTGACTGCTCAGATAGTCTTTGTCATGGCTTCAGGATATTTTAGCAGTTGGGACACAGAACTATGCTAGAGAATCTTCCTATGGTAGGAGGGAAACACAGGCACCTCTCATAAAGAGGTGGAGTCTGTCCCCTCATTCTTGAATCTGGGCTGGCTTGTGACTGGCTTTGGCCAATATGATATGGCTGGAGTGACATTTTGTGCGTTAAGGTGGGGCCTCCATTCTGGCTTGCACCATCTTTAAGTAGGTATATACATTTCCACTATCACTTTTTGGTGCCCAAGCTAACCTGTCGGAGGATGAAGACCATCTGGAAAGAAACTCTAGCACCCCAGTCTTCCCAGCTGAGGCATCAGATATGACAAGAAAAATAGCTGAGAAAGCCACATCCAGAGGACACTGGAAGAACTGCCATGCTGAGCCCAACCCAGATTATCAACCTACAGAATAAATGGTTATTATTAAGCCACTAAGGTTTGGAATGGTTTGTTATGCAGCAAAAACTGACTCAGCACCTATATAATTGACTTCACCAGTCAACAGTTTTGGATAATTAGGTTGTTTCTATCCTTTGATTAATATCTAAAGTAATTTGCAGAACATCTTTGAACACGAGCATTTCTTTCTGTGGTTGGGACCAAGACAAGAATGCTCAGTCTTACCACTCTGGTCAACATAGGATGATTCTAATAAAGAATGAACAGAAATTCTATTCAGTAACCCGTGAAATATGTTTGAGAAGGAATTAAGGAGTAAATAAACAGAGAGATACACATGTTCATATATTAGAATATTCAACATTGAAAAGATGTCAGTTGTCCACATTATCATGTATAGATTCAACAAAGTATAATAAAAGTCCCAACAGCTGTTTAGAAATGGAATTTAACAAGTGGATTCTAAATTTTTCATGGAAGGAAGAGAGCCAATAGTAGGCAAGGCACCCTGGAGGAAGAGTGAAGTGAGAGAACGTAGTCTGCTGGACAGTCCACACAACCCCATGGATGAATCTCATCAGCACCACGGTGAGTGAAGGGGGCCACGTGCCAAAGATGCAGTGCCAGATGCCTCCTTTCAAAGGTTCAAAGTCACGTGGAACCCAATTTCAGTATTAGGGATGCTTACTGAGGTGACAAAAGTATACACACATATGTCAAAAGAAAACACAAGAAAATGATCACTATGGAACTCGGCGGAGTTTTATTTATGCATGAGGCTTCTGGGGCTCCTGGGGTCCTAGAAAATGTATTTCTGGACCTGGGTGGTGATTACAGGGTGCTTGTTTCATTACTTATCTGTCCATTATTTTTCTGGATATGATATTTCACAATAAAAGATCTATCCACAATTAAAAGAGAAAAAAATTTAGCAATTTCTGTAAATTCACCAGGTTTCTGAATTTGTTTCTCAGGGCTTCTATAATAAAGTACCACAAATTAAGTGGCTTAAAACAAAAGAGATTTATTGTCTCATGGTTTTGGAGGCCAGAAGTCTAAAATCCAGGTGGCAGCAGGGCCCTGCTCCCTCTAGAGCCTCCAGCGGAAGGTCCTGCCTTGCCTCTTCCAGCTTCTGGCAGAGCCAGGTGTCCTTTGGCTTGTGGCTGCATCACTCCAGTCTCTGCCTCTGTCTTAGGATTTGGACATATCTTTTGGGGGGACTCAATCAAACCACCTACTGGGGAAATGGTTCTGTCAGGGATTCCTTTGTCCTTGGGCCACCTGCTGGGTCAGGTCATGTAGTTGGTGTGGATCTGATGAGAAATATCTTCTCCTGGAGGCAAACACAACAGCGGCGAGTCAAGCCTGAGACAAGGCCAGGGCACAAGGGACCTCTAGACACAATTTAATTTATGTTAGGGCTTTTTTATCAAACTGAGGGAACACTCATTTGGGACTCATAGTGTACAATTTTTTTCTTCCCAAGTAATAACTCCCTTTCCATAATCCTTATGCTTCATTAAACTCAGAGTCCTATGTAGACTTACATTAGTGCTAAATGAAGCGATATCGTAAGTCAGTGTGGCCTCCCCACTTACTCCTCTACAGTCTGGGTGAGGGTCCTTGGTAGTTGACACATGTTAAGTGGGACCTGTAGGCTGGGAGCTGTGGGACGGAGGTGTGCAGTGGCACAACTAGTGAACAGCTGCAGGTACGGCCTTGGAAACATGCCCAAGCAAACTTGCTAGCCAGGGCCAGACAAACCTCAAATGTGGCAGGTCTGATGTTTGGACTACAAGCACATCTGAAACGAGATGCTACCCATGTAGTCTTGGGCTAGATTGGTCTTAGGCTGCCACATCGTGGGTCATGCACTTGCTTTCTAGAACATGGGAGAAACCTTAGATGCATAACCCAGCATCATTGGGGGCATCACTGGATCTGTTTACTGACAACAACGATGAAAATCTTCGATATGCACATCGGGATAAGTATTGATATTTTGACGGCAGGGAGACAACTTTACACTGTAGGAGTGATTCGTTGTAATTGTCATTGTATTGTTTGGAGTCTTTTAGTGCTTTCAAGTGTATCTTAAAAATCTGAAGTTGATAACACGAACCTCTCCAACAGTCCAATGGCCTATGATTGATGACCTCAATCAACATTTTTATTTTCTCTTTCTCTGCCTCCCTCTGGCCTGATTTCCTGAAACCATCCTGACCTTTTTGTACCACTGGAAGTTCTGCATACTCTTCTGCTGACATTCCCGTCCTTGCCTGTCCTGTTCAGGGTGTTTAGATGGCTCAGCGCAGGTGAGACCCCTGAGCTTGGGTGCAGCTCCTCGCAACAGCACGGCGCTGGGCAGTCCATCTACCGTTAACCAGACTTGACAGTGTTTGATTCACCTTTAAACATCCTTGATCCACACTCAGAGCGTACATCTACTGGGTGATAAATAACAGAACAGAGCCTCACGGCTGAGCTGAATTGGTCTTTTCTACAAAAATAATGACCTTGGTCTGCTGGGAAATATTCTGAAGCTTAATGTCCCAGGGTGCAAGAGAGAAAATGAACAAAGAATTGCTTCCAGTCGGCTCAAATACATAATGATTTTGTGATGCTTCCTAACTACATTTTTTATTGAAAAATGTACCTAGATGTTCACATCTCCAAGGCCACTGCCACAAAGAACTACATGATCTGAAATCTTCCAGGTTGAAAATTTTGTCACATAAAAAAATACATATTAATTTTAAAAATTCAACTCTTTTTATGAAAATAATGGGATGGTAATGCAGCTTATAATAAATATTGATTAAGCCATTATTTTTTGATGAATAGCTCCTATCAAGAGTTAGTTTAAATTAACAGGGATTCACATTAAAATAATCCACAGTAGACATTTCTACATTAATAAAGTGACAGCACTTAAAAGCAGATGAATCAAACAGAACAATGTAAAAAAAAGTGTCAGTGGAGATATTTTCCCCACCTGGATTTTGTTCCAGGAAATAAAATTCAAAAGAGCTTGTGCTATAAAAAATTGCAGTATTACACAGCTTTTTTTCACAGCAGAAAAATTCACTTTCAACAAATCTTCTGGCTAAGTGGCCAAAAATGATTGTCTTTTTAACCATTTTGATCTAGTTGTGCTTAACTCCTCTTTCCAGGATAAAAAAGAAAAAAGTAAAACGAAAAAGTACATCTAAACCTTGGAGAAGGAATTTGAGCAAAGTTGAGTACCCTGTTTTGTTGTTTCATGACTTCTAAATTTTGAAAATTATTACAATTATTATCACATTAGAAAAATTATTGTAGTCATTGAAGTAATTGTTACATTATTAAAATTATTATTATTTTAGTTACTAAAATTACTATTTTCAAATTTGGAAATGGAGATGTGCAAAAGTATTTTCCTGAGGAATTTCTATTTATGGCTTAATTATTAGGGAACTTTCTGTTCAAATTGAGGAAGTGCTGCCAATTGGACTTTCATGAGGTTGCCACTTTTTTTTTCTTTATTTTTGGCTTAATGTTAGTACTATGTATCTAGCAATACCAACCTGGCACATAGTAGGCATTCAGCAAATGAAGGTTTTTGTAAAAAACACAAAATAAAGAATGCAAAGTAGACCCTCAACAGTAATTAGTGCATGTTTACAATCCATTCAACAACGCATTCAATTGTCATCCAGTGGCGGACGGGAAACAGGCAAGTGCTAAGTAAGGATAATAATGTTCATAGTTCTGAGATGCACTTAATTAGAAACAATGGGTATAAGATGTTTCTACTGATTAACTTGTTAGATGGTAATTTTTCCCCCAAAATACATCCTCAGGGCTGTCATTGTTGCGGTTGGTTTTAATGTAATGCATGCACCTGTTGAGTGATTACAGCAAAACCTCTCAACATATAGTGAAACACTAAAAAAAAGTGAGCCTCCTCACTGATTATAAAATCACATGGTATTTTATTAAATAAACGTAATTTGCTCAACTACGTAGTCATTGATGGACATGAGATCATTTTTTGTCTTTTGTCACTCAGGCAGTGCTCCAACGTGCATCCCTGAGCACATGTCCTTTCCTGTAGTGTGAGCATGTCCATAGGATAACCTCCTGCAAGAGAATCACCAAGTCAAAGAATCCATGCTTTCTAAATTTTTATAATATTCCCAAATTACTCTTCAAAGAAGTAACGTTAAAGAATGCTTCAACTAGCAACATAAAAGAACAGATTTCTCCACACTTTTGCCAACACCAATCAAACTTTTTTAAGAAAATTGGAAGATCTGATCATTAAAAATGGTGTCACTTTTAGTTTTTTATTGTATTTTTAAATAAGCAACGTTGAGTTATTTTTACATATTTAAAAAATATTTTTTCACGTCTTTGTCCATTTTTCTATTGGATAGTTTTTGTTTCTTCTGATTAGCGAGAGCTCTTTATGTTTTAAAGATATTAGCCCTTTGTGTGTGACATGTGTTATAAATATCTTCCTAGTTTATTATTTTGTTTTTCTGTTTATTGCTGGTATTTATTTTTGCCATACAGTAAATTTTAATTTTCTTGTAGTCTAATATAACATTTGACATTATTTGAGTTTTTATTTTGCTTTGAAAGCCTCCCCAACTCTGAGAAGTAAAGTTAGTAAAGTTTTTTTATTCTCTTTCAGTATTTTTTAATGTTTGACTTCTAAAATTTTATTCCTACATTCATCTGAATTTTATTTTAATGTAAGCAATGAAATATGAATCCACATTTGGTATTTTTCTCAGATGTTAGCTATACACTACACATACATACACAGATACATATGTATAGCTGTGCAGCATCACATGTTTAAAAAGGTGTGGAGGAAAAATATAGGACAAAGAGAAGGTCATAAACAATGTTTTCAAAGAATATAAAGTAAATCTTCTGAAATTCAGAGTTTTAGAATTGTTAAACCCAAAGGAAAAAAATATGAGATAGGATGATGTTATGGGCTAAATGTTTGTGTAGCCCCCAAATTTGTATTATTGAAGCCCTAACCCTCAGTGTAATCATATTTGGAGATGGGGTCTTTAAGAGGTGACTAGGGTTAGCTAGGTCAGGCCCTGGTCTGACAGATTAGAGCCCTTGAGAAGAGAGACACCAGAGATCTTGGCCTCTTCTCCATGTGCTTGCACGGAAGAAAGGCCATGTGAGTCCTCATCAGAAACCATCTCTGCTGGTACCCTGATCTCAGCCTTCGGCCTCCAGAACTGTGAGAATTTAAATTTCTGTTGTTTAAGCCACCCAATCTATGGTATTTTATTATGACAGGCCGAGCAAACTAAGACAGATGTCTTACTTACCAACTAAAACAAGTCCAAATAGAATTGAAATTAAAATGGAAGAAATATGGATTAGACTTCAGGAAGAACTTTCTGACAATTAGGTTAACCCAAATACTAGAATGAGCTACTGAGGGTATCCCAAAGATCATGGGGTGGGATGGGGGAGACAAACCAGCCTAATCCTTCTATTCCTGGACAGTTAAAACATGCACCTGTCTGCAGGCAGAAATTTGACCATCTGACTCCTTAAGTTTATTTTCTACCCACAGAATTGAATATTAGGTGATGTCAAACTTAATGTTGTCACTTAGTCTTTCTGTCCGAAGCAACTGACAAATTAATTTATGACTACCTTTTACTTCAGGATTTAATATCTGAGAAAAAAAATGTTATGGACGTGGTATCTAGTTCAGCAAGGTGGACTCCCCTTCAATGTGTTCAAATCCATTCGGTGAAACAATTCATGGATGAATTTTGCCAAAAGATGGGCATTTTTAAAGTAGCTGATTTCTACACATATTGCTTGAGTGTTTAGAAATCAGGTTAGACTCTGCTAAAATGTTCTTACTTACCTATAGCCTAGATGGCTCATCTTTAATTACACAACAATTCAATGGTAGGATTATTACTAAACTCACAGCTTCTTTAAGCTTCATCCACAAGCACGGAGCCTTTCTTCCTATAGGAAAATAGATATTCAAAAGGGACAAAGTTCCAAAAAAGAATCTGGGATACACTGATGCCATCTTTAAGGAAAGGTCATTTTTTGCATGGGCTTGTCAGTTTCCTTAGCGGGTTGGTGACCCAAAAAAACTACTAAGGAATCAATTAGTGCATTACTGCTCTATTGAGGGCTGAAGTTTGTCCTTCCTGCAGTAGGAAGCTTTTTGTTCCTCCGAGTATCTATGCACTTTCAGGTTATTGCTGGGGAGAACTTTTGATTTATAGCTCGTGAACATAGAAAATCATTTTGGAGGTAGCTAGAAAGGAGAAAACAAAAATTTAGAAGATCCATGGTATCAGAGGCTATAGGTAAGAGAAAAAAAAATTGAGTTGAAATTATTGTGAGATATTATTACCTCAATTTCCCACCTGCAAGAGCAAAAATCCAACTAGCAGATGGAAAAACAAAAACAAAAACAAAAAACAAAAAACAAAACTGCTTACAGTCCTAGCTGAGTCTTACTTTATGTTAGGCTTCTGAGTATATGGGTTGACCTTTTAAATACCAACAGACAGATAAAAGATTACATGGCTCTAAAATCACTGGTGCATAGCCAAGGAGCGGATATAACCAGGAAAGGCTGTTGGCTGCCAATGTCTGAAGGCTAGTGCCAAAAGAAGCCTGTCAACACAGCTCAGTTCTGGCCACAGAGCCACCCACCAGGGTTACCCAGGAACGCCAATGTCCCTCCTATGTTTAGTCAGGTAACGGCCCATTATGAAGTGCTGGTGACATGGAATCTATGATGATTTGAAAGACAAGGCTGATCTGCTAGCCATAAACAGGTCAACTAAGTTAACTGCAGCTGAGAAGCAGAGTGGTGCATAGAAGAAATAAAATGGAGATGGAATTTTAGGTACTTTGCCCATAGACACCATAGGAAATGCAGAAATGGTTGATGAGACCAACACATAATTTTGTGATGCACAACTCTCTCTATTCTAGTTCCCTCTTCTTATTGCTCTCTCCACTCCATGGAGGCACCTCAACTAGGTTATGGAGCACAACAGTTCCAATTAGACAATGTGTAAAAATGAAAGCATTTTTTCCTTAAAGTTAGTGCCAATCACCCTCCGTGGGAGAGCTTTCTTCTCTAGCTCTCTGAATTATGCACTTATAGGTCATGGCTATATATTTTAGGGTAGTTGCTTATTGTAAATACCTCAATCATGCTGGAGGTATTTTATGCATATGGGGCTGCCTCTCAGAAACCTGGCTTCCCTAGAAGCCCAGGAAACACTGACCCAGGAATGTGCAGCCAGAATGCAGGTCAGCATCTCAGCAGCTCCCGTGACCACAGAAGCCACAGTTCATGAATCTGGGTTCTAATTCTCTGGTCATACCTTAGTCCTCACTCCTTTGTGTTTGTCTTATAATAAAAATAAATGCACTGTACAAGTTAAACAGGCAGGGGAGACTTTATTCAAGACTATTGCAATAGAGGACAGAGCTTGAACTATACTCCATGGACAGAAATGGAGAGTTTTTAAGCACTGGGTGGGCTAGTGGAAAAATACTCCAGGATGTTAGAAAATAGGTGGACCAATGAAATTAGGCCATCTGTGTTTGCTAATTGCTGCTTGTCAAAGTTGGGCTCCTGCCCTCCCACAGAGACTGGGAGGTAGGAGTGATGACTTCTTTCTTGATGGTTACTTTTTGAAGGGATAGCTCCCAGGCTTTTGAGAAAGACAGAACTGGGTTTGTAAAACTAGCAAGTGGCTGGGAGAAATTTCACACCACAAAGGGGCAGAGGAAGGATTTAAAATTACAAAGCTTTTTCAAGTAAATATTCTAAGAAAAGGGAAGTCAGGGTCCTAGAGTCTGCAATAAACATGTCTAAAGTTTAGTCAAGCTGAGGGAAATATTAAGGTTATCCTGATCAGTCTCCCCTATTTTTTTCCTGTTAACAGTGGAATTACCTTTATTTTTTGTTATTTGGAATAACTACAGACCTAAGCATCTCTCCTCTAATCACCAATTTCCTTTTGGAGACTTTAGTCTATGTTCATTACAGGCAAATTGAATTATTAGACATGTATCTCTTTATTTTTGTGCAGTTACAAATCAATGTCTACTTATTGATAAACTAAATATCTCCAATAATTTATTTTCTTCAATAAAAGCTTTTACTTTTCTCACTAATTTCTCTATACAAAACATCATTACCCTTTTTTATTTAATTTTTAATTTTAAAGCCAATATTCATTTATTTGAAGATAAGGTCATCCATCACTTCTATA
The DNA here is from genome assembly GCF_000696425.1 of Galeopterus variegatus. NCBI lineage: Eukaryota > Metazoa > Chordata > Mammalia > Dermoptera > Cynocephalidae > Galeopterus > Galeopterus variegatus. Next base: position 474,836 of record NW_007726614.1, read on the forward strand.
ATCTACTGGAAAGATAGAGCAATAACAAGAAAAGGTGATGTGTAGTATTTCCTTTTTATTTCCTACATTATTAATTAATACATTAATATTTCCTACATTATAAGGATTCATGTGCTCAGGTCTATCTTTGGCAATAGAGCTAAGAAAGATTTTATCAATTTTATACATTTATTGATGCCCACTGCTTAGAATTACTTTACCAAGTATTATGATTGCAGAGATGCAAGGATTTTACTCAAGCAAAGCGAAAAAGAAGCTTTTATTACATTTTGAGAAAGACAGTGTCTGCTAGAAAGATTTGGGTCAGCGGCAAATCATTAAAAACTAAAGCAAACATGACCATGAAACCATGGCTTAAAAGAAATGTTTAAATTCAGTTATTTCTCTTTCACATGACAGGAGACCCCAAGCAAGTAGGCACAGGTGGATGGGCATCTCTGTGGTCATCGGGGACCCAGACCCCTTCTCTCATGATTCTTGTCTGTCCTTGGCACCATGACAGCCATCACTGCACGGCTCCTTCTGCAAGAAGAGAAAGCAGCTGATGGAAGGCAAGCCCCCGATTTTAAGAACACTTCTGGGAAGTTGCACAGAACATTTCTATTACCTTTCCTTGGTCACAACTTAGCCGTCTGGTTGTCCCTGGCCTAAGAGAAGTTGGGAACTTCAACCTTTCAACTTGGCAGCTATGTGCCCAGCTAGAAAAAGTCATAGTTTTATTACTAAGGGCAAAGGGGCAGATTAAATAATGGGGAGACTCAACACCCCCACCACCACACTGACATTGTGTCTCCATGAAGACAAGGATTGTGTTATTCTTTTTTGTTGTTTAAATGTATATACAAATAATTACAGTGTCCAAGGATATACATATCTGGGCGTAAAACACTGAGAAGGTTCATTAAACAGCTTGGGAATTTTCATGTTGTTGCCCATAACAGGCCTTTAATAGTTAATAAAATTAATGTGATTGCTAATCTTCATTGAGAATTTACAATGTGCCAGGCACTGTTCTAAACACTTCACATGTACTAACTTTAATTACACGTAACTAAAGCTCACAAAACACAGGAAAGATAGAGACTATCGATATCTACATTTTACAAGTGAAGAAACTGAGGCAGTGTACGTCGAGCCAGCTCTAGCCCTAGCCTGCTGCTTTTTGCGGCACCTTCCTGATGAAAGACAGCATTGAGTATTTTGATTTGACAGTCATTCTCTTTGACTATTTCTGGGCCAAAATTTTAAAAATAGATGTGGTGATGTCACCAAAATATTCTGCTGTTTTCTGACTTAGTACTAATATGTTCTATGTACATTCTGAATTGATAGCTTATCAGTACCACTAAAGGTAGTATTTCAATAAATTTCTGTGAGATCTCACTAAATTCACATTAAGCATAAATTTTCAGTAATATACATTATATGTTTGTACACAAACATTGAAGATTTTAATGAAATTTCAATTGCTATCATTCTATATAGTGGTTTGAATTAGCAAGATAAAACTCATGTGGGTCACAGAAGACACCTGAATAATAGAGTTGATGAAAATTCCCTAATCTGCTTCTAAGTATGGTTCCCAAGAAAAATCTTCTAGTGAATTCTGAAAATCACATTTATTAATAAGATCCTTTTCATTTTTTCTTTCCTTGATATCATGTCTAGAATTGCTAAGGCTTCATTCTAAATAGTAATGCTTAGCATGAAAATGTGGAGCCATGACTCCTTCCTTCCTAACCTTGAAGGCACACTGGCAAATATTTTGCATGTTGGACTTTTGTTACGTGTAGATATGGGCCTGATTCTGACAGCCTTAAAGCCCATAACTGGTTAATGTCATACAGACTCTAATTTCTTCTCCTTATTGTTTTGCTTTACTTTTAAATGTGTTGGACTTTTGTTACGTGTAGATATGGGCCTGATTCTGACAGCCTTAAAGCCCATGACTGGTTAATGTCATACAGACTCTAATTTCTTCTCCTTATTGTTTTGCTTTACTTTTAAATGATTCTAGTGACATTATGCCAAAGTGAAATGGATACCAAATCCAGCCCAGACTGTTGATCAGTTCTTGCCCTGCCAGCTTGTGGTCTATTCCAATGAGAGGGTTGTGCTTTCTGCTGCTGCTGATCAAGCGTCTCTGGGGGAGGGGGGATCAGCTCAGCTGCAGAGTGCAGGCATGGGAGCTCCCCCGCACCATCCTGCCGGAGCCCACAGGTCTTCTTAGGCTCCCATGTGCTGCAGAGCCCAGATAGCATACTCTAAGTCCAGATAGCATCCTCTAAGATTCGCAGAAAAATATTATATATAATGATATATTTTTAAATTTATATATATTTTATACATATATATGTGTGAGTGTGTATAATTAGCAAAGATCCAAGGCATGTATGGGAATTTCTTCTGCTGACTTGGAAGAATAGGCAGTTTGCAGATGAAATATCTGCCATCCAGAATGTCCCTCTTCTTGTGATGAATTTCCATCACAAGATGGAAAGGTAGATGGGTAGGCAAGGGCTGGGGGTTCTGTCTAAGATAAAGTGCACTAGACAGGTTAAACAGGCAGGGGAGACTTTATTCAAGACTGTTGCAATAGTGGAGAGACACTGAACTTAGCACCATTGAAACAAAAGGTGGAAGGGTTTTTAAACTCTAGTAGGAAAGTATTGAAGGAGCCTACTAGGGGGAGAGTCTGGTTAATGTGATTAGGCCACCTGTGTTTGTTAATTAGGGCTTATTGACATTAGGCTCCTACCCTCCCTCAGAGACTGAGACACAGTGGCCCTATCTTTCATGATGGTTACATTTCAAAGAGATGGCTTCCAGGTCCTTGAGAAAGACATTTACTGGGTTGTAAAACTGGCGAGAGGCTTGGAAAAGGTTTACACCTCAAAGGGGTAGAGAAAGAATTTACAATGGCAAGATTTCAGAAGTAAATGCTCTGAGAAAAGGGAGGTGGGGGGACTAGAACATGAGAAACTTCTATTAGTCTGTTTCTGCTGTTTATAACAGAATACCTGAAACTGGGCAACTCACAAACAAATAACATTTATTTCTTACAGTTTGGAGGCTGTAAGTCCAAAGTTCAGAAGGTGCATCTGGTGAAGACCTTCTTCTGAGTGGCAAAACAGGGTCTCACATGGGGAACGGCTCGGCAAGAGAAAGCTCACCTCCACACTCTCCTTTTAAAGCCATCGGAGCCACATCCATGACCATCCATTAAACTATCAATGGATCATTCCTTCACAAGGGCACAGTCCTCACGATCTAATCACCTCTTAAGGGCACCACCTTTGAGTTACCACAATAGGACTTCCCACCCTCTTGACACTGTTACAGTAGGGATTAAGTTTCCAGTGAGTTTTTGGGGGACAGTCAATCCACAGCACTTGTCTAAAGTTTAGTTGAGCTGAAGGGAACCTTAAGACCATCTTGGTCAGTGCACACGAGATTTCCTCCTCCCCCTTCTACCAGCTACTATCTCAGGACCAGTGTCACTTCCTCAGGACATCTTCCTGGAGTCTCACCCCACCCCAGGCTGTGCTCTGACTAATCAAGCCATATATACTCTTCCCTTAACATCTGTCCTTCCCACCAGACACTGAGGGTCTGGAGTTCAAGAACTTTGCCTGTCATTTCTGTGTCCCTGGGATTCAGCCTGGTACTTGACACATAGTAGAAATTCAGTCAATGGTTTCTGATCAGTAAACTGGTGAATGAATGCTAGTTTCTTTTAATAGTCTCGAGAAAACATTTTCATAGGGCAGGTTTTCCAGAACAAAAAACTCACTACATGTAAGAATTTGCAGGGCATGTCGCTAATAATTCTCTACCTTGATTCCACATAAAGCAGATTATGTTAAGGCCATGTGGTAATCATATGGAACTCCTCCTGAGGTTAGAAACCCTTTATAAAAGACATTATATTTGTCCATCATGTTACAGTTCTATATGAACTTTCTGCTTTGCCATATTTTAGTTTTACAACTTGCCTATGTAGTAAAAGATATTGGGAATTTTATCCTCATTTCGAGGCTGCAGTAAGTATTAGCAAGGTACAGAGCCAGATGCTAACTCCAGGTCAAGAGTTCTTTAAATACCACCCCCTTCCCCTCTTCCCTCCCCTAACCCACCCCTCTACTCCTTCTAACAAAGACACCTTCCTTTCCACCAACTATCAAACACAGTCAATCCTTGGAAAATAGGACATGAACTCTGTCTCATTCAGAATTTCTTCAGGCATAATGATATATTTTTTAAACAAATCAAGGACTGAAAGATTTGGAAAAAAAATTAAATCAACTACTGCTGAGAGGAGAATAAATTTTGAATTGTTCTTCCTAGTTTCTAAACTGTGCTAAGGCCTATGGCAATAAAATCTTTAATTCATACTTAGTCTGGGTAATTTAGACATCTAGTATATAATTTATTATGGAAGGATGTATCCTTGAATAAAGCACTCATTTCTAAAGGTGTATGGATGCTGACTTGTATCCATCTGCACCTGCTCCAGTTTTACTGTTTCTTTTCTCATTCTACTTTGTCAGAGAAGCACAGAATTTCTACCAATGAGAGTTCAGGCAGCAGAAATATCTGCTTCTTATCTTAAAATAATAAAGCCATTATCATAATAAAGATAATAAGGTGATTATCTAAAATCATCTTTGCTAGAATAAATGAGGACTAGCAGAATAGAGATAGTGATCTGAATGATATATAGTAATGTGCACCTATAGGCATTTCTAGAAATTATATCCCAGTAACTTCTTGACATTGATAAAGCTACAAGTACCATAGAACCTGCTTGATTTTCCTCAAAGAAGTCATTAAAATATTTACTGCTGGTATTTTTCTGTTGATATAAGAAGCTGGGCCTGGTGCTTTATATATTTACCTGCTCACAGCCTCTCTGAGTGAATGCTGATGATGGGAGAAAGGAATGAATGAGTTAAGTGGGACTTTGATGCTCACAGTGGGTTTCATGAGGCTGAGTCACTGCCAGTCCCCAACTCTCCTCCCCTCCACAGTCAAGAAGCTGCTCTCCCTGACTGTTGCCCGAGAATGGTCACCATCATTGCTCTTGACTGGACAAAGAAAGAAGCGGCAGAGGTCAGAGGACTTGGACTAGCTATTTATCAGTTTGCAAAGCTTAGAGGAGCTGAATTTGAAGGGTAGAGGCCTAGAACTTGATTCATTACATGTGAGCCCAGAGGGACCTGGGCAGTGAAAGGGGATATCGACCAGGAGCACAGGCCCAGGCCAACCTCCCGAGTGAGCAGGGTCCTGCTGAGCTACCCAGACACAGTGCACAGCAGGGAGGCCCAGGCATGTCAACCAAAGGTCTGGGGATGTCACCCATGGGGAGCTATGCACTACCCCCCACTCCACACAGTATTGCAACTGTGGTTCCCCTTGTGTGTGGGAGCAAACTGAGACAAAGAGGTGTTAAATAGTACACGCAGACCTATATGGCAGAGCTGGGGCTGGAACCAAGTCTGTCTGTTTCCAGAGCCTCAAATACTA